>NW_021820867.1:0-150297 GCF_901001135.1 Rhinatrema bivittatum | reverse complement strand
GGTCCATTCGGCCTGGCCATTTCCCTGGGGGTGAAAGGCGGTTGTCAGATCCAGTTGCACCCCAAATTTCCTGAAGGGCCTTCCAATACTTGCCGTAAACTGGGGACCACGGTCTGAAGCAATGTGCGAAGGGAGTCCATGTAGTCGGAAGATATGCTGTGTAAAGAGATTAGCCAACTCTGGTGCTGAAGGCAGTTTAGTGAGAGGCACGAAGTGAGCCATCTTCGAGAAACGGTCGACCATGACCCATATCACGGTCTTCCCATCAGAAACAGGCAAATCTACAATAAAATCTGTGGACAGTGAGTCCAGGGCTCAGTAGGAATGGGTAGCGGCTGAAGGAGTCCCCAGGGGTGTCCATTTTCTGCCGGGCACAAGGAGGACATGACTAAAGAGTCGGACGTCTTTCTTGACCTGCGGCCACCAGTAGAACTCCGTCAGAAGTTCCAGGGTCCTGGCAGTTCCTGGGTGCCCGGCGGTCAGGGAATCGTGGGCCCACGCTAACACTCTCCAACAGGAACAAGAGGGCACCACAGTCTTAACCGCGGGGACCACCTTGGATGTGGCCAGAAGAACTTTGTCCTGGTCCAGGATGTACTGAGGCGGATTGATGGTATCTTCTGTCTCCGTCGTGCAGGAGAGAGCATCCGCTCGGATGTTCTTGGATGCCGGTCGGTGACGGAGGGAAAAATTGAAACGGCTGAAAAAGAGTGACCAGCACCCTGCCGTGAATTAAGACGCTGGGCACGGCACAGATACTCCAGGTTCTTGTGGTCTGTGTAAACGACTACTGGGTGCTGGGCCCCTTCCAACCATTGGCACCATTCTTCGAAAACTAGTTTGATGGCCAGTAGCTCTTTATCCCCTATGCCGTAGTTCCTCTCTGCAGGCGAGAACTTGTGTGAGTAGTAGGAACACGGCAGGGGTTTGCCTCCATTGGACAATTGGCTTAGAATGGCCCTGACAGCTATGTCAGAGGCGTCGACCTCCACGATGAACTGGCTTTGAGGGTCTGGGTGGCAGAGGCAGGTGTCTTGGAGGAATGTGTTCTTCAGTTCCTGAAAGGCTTGTAGAGCCGTCACCGGCCAGTTCCTGGCGTCAGCCCCCTTTCTGGTAAGGGCCGTCAGCAGAGCCACCATCTGGGAATAGTGGGGAATAAATTGCCAATAGAAATTGGCAAACCCGAGGAACCGCTGAAGTGCTTTGACTCCCACCGGTTGAGGCCAATCTTTGATGGCTGCGACCTTCTCTGGGTCCATTTGGAACCCTGTGGAGGATACAATGTACCCAAGGAAGGGCAGTGATTCTTGCTCAAATTGGCATTTCTAAAGTTTCGCATACAGTCGATTATCTCGCAATTTCTGCAGCACTTGGCGAACATCGTGACGGTGCGTCTCCAAATCCCTGGAATATATTAGTACATCCTCCAGGTAGACAATTATGGAAGCATGTAACATCTCCCTTAGAACCTCGTTCATGAGGTTTTGAAAAACCTCCGGGCATTGCAGAGACCGAAGGGCATGACCAAGTATTCATAGTGGCCATCCCTTGGGTTAAATGCGGTCTTCCATTCATCACCTGGCCGAATCCTCATCAGGTTATAGGCCCCACGAAGATCCAATTTTGTGAAGACTTTGGCCCCCTGAAGTCTATCCAGGAGTTCTGGTATCAAGGGCAAAGGGTACCGGTCATGGCGGGTAATGCTGTTCAGGCCACGGTAATCTCTGCAGGGTCAAAGAGAGCCATCCTTCTTAACTACGAAGAAGACCCCACTCCAGCCTGGGATTTGGACGGTCGAAAAAATCCACGGTCCAGGTTCTCCTGAATATATGCGGACATGGCCTGCATCTCGTGGAGTGACAATGGGTACACTTGTCCTCGTGGCGGCATGGTACTCGGAAGCAAGTTAATCGCACAGTCGAAAGGGTGGTGCTCTGGGAGGATCTTGACTTTCTCCTTGGAGAAGACATCGAGGTAGTCCTGATAGTGGGGTGGCAATGCCAATGAAGTCGTCAGGAGAGGTATCTGTGGTCACGGAACAGGTGCCAAACAAAATTCGAAGCATGAAGGCCCCCAGGATGCCACCTGGAGGGTCTCCCAACAGATTATGGGAGAGTGCTTCTGCAGCCAAGGTAGCCCCAGAATGACCAGATGCATGGACTTTTCCAGGATGAAGAACAAAATTTCCTCCCCGTGCAGGATACCAGTGCGTAGCGTGGTACGAGTAGAGATAGCACCTGGAAGGAGTCTCCCTTGAATGGAGGACACACAGACGGGGGGCCTTTGGGGTTGGACCCCAATCTGGAGTTGCTGCTGGACTAATTCCTTGAGGATGAAGTTTCCCCCCGGCTCCAGAGTCAATCAGGGCTAGCGTTTCGAACTCTCCTTCGGGAAGGAGTAAGGTCACCGGAACGGTACATGGGGAGGCAGAAGTGGTGTGACCTAAGGTTAGCTCCCCGACTGTTCCTAGGTCCGAGGGTTTCCCAGGCGCTCGCTACAGCAGGCAAGGAAATGACCCTTGCCACCACAATACAGGCACAGGCCCAGGGACCAATGTCTTCTCCTCTCTTTTTGAGAAATAGGCCCCCGGCCCACCTGCATGGGTTCGGAATCTTGAGCCCCTGGAGAGGCAGAAGGGGAGTGCCCGTTTTGAGACGGTATGGTTCCAGAGCTCCTGGGTCTGTGAGCAGGTCTCCTCTCCCGGAACCGGCGTTGGATACGGGGGTCCACGCGGCCCGCCAGATCAATGAGATCGTTCAAGTCATCCGGGAGATCTCTGGCCGCCAACTCATCCTGAAGTCTTGGGGAGAGACTTTCCAAAAAGATGCCGTGCAGGCTATCACTTCCCCAGTTCAATTCGGCAGCAAGAGTCTGAAAGTCCATGGCGTGTTCAGCCAATGGCCGGTTACCCTGACGCAGCTGGAGCAGATCGGATGCGGCAGTAGGTCTGCGGGAGGACTCATCGAATATCCACCGAAAGGAGGTGACGAATTGAACCAGATTGGCTAGGCGGGGGTCCTGACGCTCCCACAGGGAGGAGGCCCACGCCAAGGGTCTCCCATCCAACAGGGAGATAATATAGCTCGTCTTGACCCGGTCCATTGGGAACGGAGCTGGAAGGAGATTGAAGCAAATATAGCATTGGTTCAAGAACCCTCGGCAAAGCTTCGTGTCTCCTGAATACCGCAAGGGTGCTGGCATCTGTATGGGTGCGGCTGCTCCAGTATTGGTCTCAGCTCCAGGTACCGGGGGACTGGAAGCAGTGGCTCTGCAAATGTGGTCAGCTAGCCCCTGCACTGTTGCCATCAGGGACTTGAGGCAATTTTGCTGCTGTTGCAGCCTCTGTGCGATACCCGGGATGGCTTTCAAGCCTGCAAGATCTGCCGGGTCTATGGCCTTGCAAACTGTTATGTTCATGGACCCTTGGGCCAGCTGAGACTGCAGATGTTATACTGTGGGAACCCACAGGAAGCGTCACAGCCGGGAGGTGGCGCTGAAGAGACTCCAGAGAAGACTTCATCACTGGAAGTCCGAGGTCCCCCCAGGAGGAGCCCACAGGAACCCGGACCTCTTGGACTTAGGCGGGATCCTATGTGACCAAGGATCCAGGCAGTGGCCAAAGAGATGGGTGATGAGGACGGCAGGGCCCAGGAGGCTGGAAGAATCTTCACCCTCGGAAGCCTGCAGCTCCCCCGGGAGGAGCCCGTGAGAGCCCGAACCGCTGGGACTTAGGAGAATCCTCTGAGCCAGCAAGTACCAGATATCTGAGGTGGTGGAAGAAGCTGAAGTTGGAGTCCAAGAACGAAGCCAGGTCAGAAGCCAGAAGTCAGAGGTCCGGCCAGGGGCGGAAGCTGGAAGCAGAGTCGTGGGACAGCCGGGTCAGAAGCAAGAAGTCTGAATCAAAATCAAAACCAGGAGTGGAAGCTGAAGACTTAGTCAAGAGAAGCCAGGTCAGAAGCCAGAAGACAGAAGAGACAATCAAGATCCAATGCAGCAACTAGCAACTCAGGGGACTGAGTGAACCTCGTTGCAAGGCAAGATACAGCTGTAACTGCCGGGTTTAAATGATCCGGCAGCATCTGACATCATCAGCAGGGCTGTCCTTGGATTCCCGTGCTGGCCCCTTTAAATGTTGAGCCCTGGCACACACACGTGCCTAGGGGGCAGGGCCAGCCGCGGCCCATCGGCGGCATCTCCCTCTCAGGGAGAGCACCGTGGTAGGCTGCATCTTCAAGTCTGGGCGGCCGACGATGATGTCCCATGGCTGGACCGGCCATGTGTGTAAGCAAAGGTCCCGGGCATGGCCCGGGACCGTGAAACTCTTTTTATCCAGCTAAATTTTAGACTTGCCCAGGTAAGAATTTGCTGGTGAAAAGAGGCAGGAAATTTAAATCCTGGGGTTTGTCCAAAAGTTGAGTATCTGTAGAGAGCCCTACTGGGTATTTATCAAGAGTACTGTCCTATGGTTACAAGGGAACTAGTAGTAGTTTGGTGGGTTTTGGCTCCACCATGTGGAAGGCTGCCATGATAGAGTCCCCAGACTATAAAATTCAGTGCCACCATTTTGTAGTGTGGAGTTGTAGCTATTCCTTACAGGGGGCAGGATGTCCCTGTTCTTGCTCCTGGGTCTTTTATCTTCTTTTAGGAAAGGACCCTTAGACCTCATGGCAGAAGGTTTGGTAATGGCAAGAGAGAAAGGTTGCCTTGTACTAACCTTAATGCAGTTATTTTTTACCCTTATTTATTTAAAAAGTTTTATATACCCGTTTCTCCAGAAAATTGTAGCAGTTTACATCATTACATACATAAAAGGCAAAACATAAAACAAACTTTATCCCCCCTTCCATACTCCAATTTTTTGTTGTAGTTGGAACTTTTATTTTTATTATTTGACTGAATGCCCTAAGGATTCAGGGACTCGGTGCTTAACATCTTAAAGGAGTTTGGAGTCTCTCACTGAGAGAGGTCCAGTGGACTCTTGGACGTTCTGTAGGGAATTAATCTATTTGTTCTTTGGAAAATCGGTAAAAACTAGCTGGCATTACACACCTGGATATTGATGGGAGGAGGTACCCCCCCCCCCCCCACCCCCTGCAGGGTCTAAAAAGGACAGTAAGAATGGATAGCAAGTATGTTCTACAAATCTGGACAGAAGGATGAACACAGAACTTTGTCAACTAAAATGAGTTTTAATATTCTTTACCTAAATTCTGGGAAGCTTTAAAACTACCTATTAAGGAATTAAAAATAAATTGGCTCCAAGACAAGAACCAATTAACTAGAAATATAAAGTCACAAATTTATTGGAAAGTAACCGTGTAAATGGATTGTAGATGAACAAGGATTTGTAAAGAATAGTTCTATCGATTTTCCATCATTAATCAGTCAAGTTAGAAACCACTTTCGATGTATAACTGCGGTATACAAGAGACGGAAATGGGTAGTCCTCAGAGCCTTGGAGCTCATCTCCCCCCAAGCGAATCTTGGATTCAGAGGGACTTAATGCTAGTAGGATACTGTGAGCCATCAGAAATCCTGGGATATAAAGGTATCTGCTCAAAAGTGGATCTCACATTTCTCCCAACCTTTGCTTTTTAAACCTAGCCAGGTTTGTTTAGCTACATCAGTTCAAGCGCTCATATTCATTAAACTGACAGTCTTATACGGTGCACAAGAAATCATTACATTTTGGGGATGATGTTCAAACATTTTACATCAGCAAGCATATGTTTTTCCATATAAAAGGCCCTATGAAAAGTACCCCCTTCCATGTGGGCAGTGGCGTAGCCACGGGTGGGCCTGGGTGGGCAGCTGCCCACCCAATTTAGACCCAGGCCCACCCAACTGACACCAGAACTGCAAGGCTGTCGCGGGATCCCATCCCCGACAGTGAAGAGGAGAACCCATGCTTGGTGCGCCATCACGGCACACGTGGGGAAGCGGTCCTACAACCATATGGCCGACCGAGCTTCCTGTTTGCGGGGGGAGCGGAAGCGCCGCGCACAGTTTCCACTTCCTCCCCCCAAAGCAGGAAGATCAGCTGCCTCTCCTGCTATCTTCGGGCCGTATGGCCGACCGATCTTCCTGTTTGGGGGGGGGGAGGAGAGCGGAAGCGCCGCGCACAGTTTCCGCTTCCTCCCCCCAGAGCAGGAAGATCAGCTGCCTCTCCTGCTGCCACTGTCCTCCTGCGTACAGCCGACCGATCTTCCTGTTGGGGGGGAGAAAGAGCGGAAGCGCCGCACACAGCTTTCGCTCCCCCCCCCCCCCCCAGGAAGATCGGTCGGCCGTATGGCTTGAAGATAGCAGGAGGCCAGTGGCAGCAGGAGAGGCAGCTGATCTTCCTGCTCTGGGGGGAGGAAGCGGAAACTGTGCGGGGCGCTTCCGCTCTCCTCCCCCCCCCCCCAGCAGGAATCGGTCGGCCGTATGGCTCGAAGATAGCAGGAGTCCGGTGGCAGCAGGAGAGGCAGCTGATCTTCCTGCTCTGGGGGGAGGAAGCGGAAACTGTTCACAGGCTTGAATGTGTATGTGAGGATGAGAATGGGAGCCTTGTTGTGTGTGTGTGTGTGTGGGTGAAAATCGGACCCTGGGTGTGTATGGGAGTGAGAATGGAGTCTTGAATGTGTGTGGGTGAGGTTGGAAGCTTGAATGTGTGTATATATGGGTGAGGATGGAAGCTTGAATGTGTGTATATATGGGTGAGAATGGGAGCCTGGTTTGTGTGTGTGGGTGAGAATGGAAGCTTGAATATGTGGGTGAGGATGGAAGCTTGAATGTGTATATATATGGGTGAGAATGGGAGCCTGGGTTTGTGTGTGTGTGGGTGAGAATGGAAGCTTGAATATGTGGGTAAGAATGGGTGCTTGAAAGTGTGTATGTGTGGGTGAGAATGGGACCTTAAATGTGTGTATGTGTGGGTGAGAATGGGTTTGTGTGTGTGTGGATGAGAATGGGTGCCTGGATGTGCGTCTGTGTGTGCATAAGAATATAAGCCTGGGGAGGGGTGAGAAAGTGAGAGCTTGTATGTGTGTCTGCAGAGAATGCGAGCTTGGGGGGGGGGGAGAGGATATGAGAGTGAGAGCCTGAGTGTGTGAGGGAGTCTGTGAGAGAAAGCATTTATGTATATATGTGTGTATATATGTGTGTGTGTGTGTGAAGAGGAATTAGGAAATGAGCGACAAGGGAAAAAATGGGAAAGAGAGACCAGGACCAACTGATTAGAAAAATACAAAGATCAGACAACAAAGGTAAAAATAAAATATATATAGAGAGAGAGAGATGTTAGCAATTTAAATATGTCATCTTTGGGAATGTGCATTCTTATATTTTTGTATTTTGCTCTTTCTTAAGTATTCCACTGTTCAGACATTTTAGTTTCTCAGGCTTTCTATTTTGGCTTTATCTACATGTTTCTGTTTCTAATTTATAGTCTTATTTCTATATTAGGTAAGGGTCAGTCTCAGTTTTGCCTGTTTGTGACAGAAATGAGTATTTCTAGCATATAGTTTCTCTGTAGTAGTAGTCCAGCCTGTTCTGTTATTCCCGTAGGTGATGTATTAATGTTCTAGGGCCTGGTGTAGTATTTGCATTGCTGCTTTTTCATAAGGTTGCTGTTTGAATCCTGAGAGTCAGTGCTGTGATTGTTTGGCAAGGTTCCAGATGCCTCTTTCTTGCAAGAGTTTGTTACTTCACAAAATAGCAGTGGAGGGTTATTTTTTGCTGAGATTACACCAGAATTTGAATTTTTTTTTCATGTTACTTGTAATGTGAATTGCCCTAGCTCTGTGCTGCACCTGTTCTGATGATTAATTATATTTTATTCTATTTATGAAGATTTCTGGGTTTCTGCAAAGATGGTTCATGAAAGAATACATTAATTTTTGTTTTATTATATGATTGGATTTGATTGTTTTCTATACTTGAAATAATTGAAGTAAATTATTTTAAAGTTTCATACATGACACATAATGGCTGTTGCAAACTACTTAGAAAGCCATTCTAGGGTGCAGTATATGGCATTATTTATCAGTAAGAAAACAGCTAGTAGACCTGCATGCCTTGTGCCCACCTATGTTAACCTTGTGCCCACCCAAAAAATCAATTCTGGCTACGCCACTGCATGTGGGTAAAAGCACATTTGCTGCCTGTTTCAAAGAATATTTGCTTTTACCAGTGTGAAAAAAAAACAGTAGAAACAGGTTGGGGAAGTGAAAGTTTACAGGTACAAGATTAATAATATACACGCTGGGTGAATTTTCAAAGGAAAATTGGAGTTTCTCTAAAATAAGCTTGCCATACCCATACACCTGCAAACTGCTCTCATAATAAGTAAATAAATACATAAAATACCTCCCCTAGTGATGTCCTTACTTTCTTTCTAAAAAAAAAAAAAAAAGATTCTGTCATTCCAAGAGATTGCAGCAGACATGGCAGAGGTAGTGGGGAGAAGCATGGAAGCACTATCGGCGCGATTTTAAAAGGCTGGCATGCATAAAAAACGGGGTTTACGTGCGCGAATGGGCCTTGCATGCACCATGCGCATTTTGAAAGGGGCCCAGCCGCATGCGTAACTCAAATTACGAGCATAAGAACTGGGCCAAAGAAAAGGGGTGGTCAGGGGAGCAGGGAGGGGCAGTCGAGGGCAGGGTGGGATGGAGCCGGTGGCGGAGTAAGTACTAAAACAAAGAAAAAAAAAAGGTAGGGCATTTTAAGGGGTCGGGGAGGAGGGGGAAGAGGGAGGGAGGGTAGGTAGGGGGTAGGAAAGTTTCCTTCAAGGCCGCTCCTTAATTAGAGTGGACTGGGAGGGAACTGGGGGAGGCCCAATCTCATCGCCATGCGTAAATTGCATTTTTCAATCCCCTCTTGCCCGCGCCACTCCGGATTTCATAACATGCACACGCATGTTATAAAATTGTGCATCCATGTGTGCGTGTCGGGTAGCACACATACATGGTCACATGCACGTACATTTTTCAAATCCAACCCTATGGGAATAGGCAATATGGTACTAGCAACACCCTCCAACCAAGATCCAGCAACCTTTTACTGGGAAGGAGAAGATTGCAGAGGAACTCAAAACAGCAGTGCCTTTGGCAGAGATGAAGGGGCTTGAGGCTGAGCCTCAGTAGCAGACTAAGACCATTATTGTGCCACATCAGAAGCCTCATTCACCTTGCAGGGTAGTTGCAATAAGTGGTAGGAATTGCCAGAATTGCATACTGACAGTAGTTGGGTAGAAGACAAGCAGCCAAAGACAGTGCAGTGCTCCCTGATCTTTGAATCTGGACAGATCTTTCCAAAGCTGTTTCAGTCTAAGGATGAAATATATGATGAGATTCGCTTTTGGGAACCACAGGGGAGAATATTTCCACAACTAGTTAACTGAGAAACATTTGTCCAATGAGCAGGCTTATGTAGATGCAACCTGCACTGGCAGGGCAAAATCAACCCCAACATGAATCCCTCCAATATCTTCGACAAAAACATGAGAAATTATCATCTGATCTCAACCCCAGCTGAGCCAAAGGATTGCCCAGCAGCACCCAAGGATCCACAGAGGGGCTTGAGAAAGAAAGCAGGGTTGTAAGCTGTTTGGTTTTGTGTTTTCTGAATCATATTTACCATACATGCATTCTACAATGTTAATGAGCATGTTCAGGACTTAATGAATGATATTCTCTTATCAACTTAGGGCCTGAATTTCAAAGTTTTAATACACGCGAAACATAGGTTTGTAAATGTAAATATAGCTCCTTATTCAACTGTGTGGGGTTTGTGTAGATAAATATGAGTATAACCTGATTTTGCACATACTTTTAAGCTCACACAAAAGAGGTATTCCTGGGGTAGAGTTGGAATTTTCACACATACTTTTGATTTTAAAAAGTATGTGGGTAAATTAACCCGCATAAATTACATGCTGAAAAAGAACTTGTGCGGTTTAGTCTGTGTGCATTATTTCACATAATTTTCAAAGTGAACTTATGTGTATGTTTGCTTTGAAAATAGTCATAATTTATGTGTTTAAGCAAGGCATGTCATGCAGGTTACTATAAAATTCCCATCACCCACCCCCCAATTAGACTTCTCTGTTATCTTTTTCCTCTCATATGAATTTTGAATAGTTTTACAATACCTTTGTTTTAACATGGGTGGCACCTATGCCACAGAAAGTGCATAGAGCTTCAAAAGGTTTAATGGTAAAGTGAAGGTTTCCTCTTTATGGAACAACAGCTGGAAGCAGCACTGGAATATTCATAGAAACATAGAAATGATGGCAGAAGAAGACCAAACGGCCCATCTAGTCTGCCCAGGAAGCTACGCACTTTATCCATTTTTTCCCCTTTTTTTCTCTCCCACCTGTTACTATTGGCTTCCAGTACCCTCCAGCCCTAATTCCCCTCCACCCCATGACCAATTTAGAGAGCAGCGCCGTATCTGCATCCAAGTGAACGTCCAGCTCAATTAGGGGTAGCAACTGCTGTAACAAGCAGGCCCACCCTTACCCACCCCTGTTTTTATTTTTTGTTTGGTTTTGTTTTTTGGGGTTTTTTTGAGAAAGCAGCCCTCCATCCTTCCGCTCCGTGAAGGTGGAACACCAACTGCTGGCCACTGGCATCCCGCTCCGTGAATGCCTCTGTGACTACTGCCGCTCCGTGCAGTGTTTGAATGCCTCTGTGGCTACTGCTGCTCCGTGCAGTGTTTGAATGCCTCTGTGGCTACTGCCACTCTGTGCAGTGTTTGAATGCCTCCTCTTTATTCATGCCCTCTAGACTTGATGGATCCACAGTGTTTATCAGCACTCTGTGTCAGCTACGGGTCAGGAGTGTAACCTGCCTTCTTTATTTATTTATTTATCTATTTATTTTATTTTAAAACTTTTCTATACCGTCGTTAAGTTAAATAACCATCACAATGGTTTACAGAAGGGCACGATAAAGAGAAATATGGGTGGTATAGATTACAAATTAATCATGTGCCATCATAGTACGGTAACAATTTAAAATAATAAACTAGTGTGTACATTAAGCCTGATTGTTAGGAACAAATTAGATGGTTTGATTTTAACATTAATATGCTTTAGTAGGTTACTAATAACTTCTAGCTTGGTGCATCCTTATCTATCAACTATTTTTCTCCTTTTCTTTATCTTTATAAAATGCTTGTTTAAAAAGCCAGGTTTTCAGATTAGTTTTGAATAATTTCAGATTTCTCTGTAGTCTTATTTCGAGTGGCATGGTGTTCCAGAGTACGGGACCAGCCAGTGACAGTGCTCTTTCCCTTACTTGCGTGAGATGTGCTGATTTGACAGAGGGGACAGTTAGTAGAGCTTTATTTGCAGATCTCAGGTTTCTTTGTGGTTCGTACATGCGCAGTGCCATGTTAAGCCAGTCTGCTTTTCATCGTGGATTAGTTTATGGATTATACAAAGTGCCTTATATTGTATTCTTTGTTCAATTGGAAGCCAGTGGAGTTCAGCAAGTGTTCCTGTAATGTGGTCACTCTTTTTTTTTTTGCCTGTCAAAACTCTGGCAGCGGAATTTTGCAATATTTGCAGAGGCCGAATTGTAGATTGAGGTAGTCCTAAAAGCAGGGAGTTACAATAATCTGTGCTTGCAAATATCATTGCTTGTAGAACTGTGCGAAAATTGTTAATCATTAGTAGAGGTTTTAGTCTTCTCAGGATCATTAGTTTTGCGTAACCTTCTTTTATTTTCTGTGAGATGTGTTGTTTCATGTTTAGCTCAGGGTCAATTATTACTCCTAGATTCCTAACTTTTATTGCTAACTCAGCGGTTTGAATATTTTTGATTGTGAATGTTGGTTGTGTGTGGTGTATGTTTTTAGAGGGGGATCATCCCCTGAGGGACTCAGTTATGGAGCAGAGGTGATTTTATTTTTATTTATTTATTTATATATTTTATATACCGGCAGCCGTTTGCACATCGTGCCGGTTTACAGGTAACTTACAACCAAGGGTATATAGGCAAAGCCTTTACAATGAACAGTTTGTAACATAAAACTCAGTAACATAGCAATAAAACAAGATAAATAAATAGGGGAAGGAGGGAAGTGGGTGGACGAGACAAAAGGGGGGGCGGGGGGAGGGTGAGGAAGGATACATAAGGAAAGGATATGTACAGGGGTTTGACACGACAGAGCCTCTGCTCTCCTTCCTGCCGTGTCAAAAAATAGAATTTATACAAGGTAGTATAAGCGTAGAGGTGATAAAAGACCTTGACTCTCCTGAGTCTGGGGGTGCTCCAGATTGCAAGGGAAGAGAGTTGCATGAAGCTGTGATCCTCATCCAGGATCTCAGAAGGGAGCAGCAGGAGTGCAGGGATTTTCCTCTACAAATCTTTAGAGGCTTGAGAGCAGAGGAGAAATAGAGAGTGCAATACAGCCTGGAATCTGGAATTTAAAAGATAAAATCTGCAATTAACTGAGGCAGGAACTTTTCTGGACCAGGAAGCCAAACTGTGCCAGAGGGAACTTGTTTTGGAGCTCGGAGGATCCTGATGCTTCACCAGAGGGATTTTTCCTTGAGCTGAGCAGGACATTCTTGTAACTATTTTGCTATCTGAGGAAACTAAAGACAGGACCAGGTGCCAAAGCTGAGAAAAGAGGAGAAACAAAGTAACCAGAAGTACTGTGTTGCTGTAAGAAGAAAGTGTTACTTTAGGAGAAGAGTTAAGATTTCTGGAACCGTGCTTCTGTTTGATTTCTGCGTCTACCTGAACTGTCTCTGTCATTATGTTTGATCCTGAAGATTCTGCAGTAAACTATTATTTGGAGCACAATTTGAGTCTGGAGAGTGGTTTATTTATGTGGAGTGTTCTCAGCCTGGTACTAGTCCTATAGGTTATCCTGCCCCCAGCTCATGGCCTCGGAGATTTATTTCCCCGCTTCGGGACAGTAACTACAATGCTCCCGAGGCTGGGAATGTGACCCTTGGCATATAGAGGGTTACACATGCAAACAAAATTAAAGCTATTTTTAGGTTCACCACAGGCTTCTAAGTATTTAACCCAATTTCCCTTGAAATGGCAGGCACTGAAACAATACATTACAGCCAAAGGTCAATGATTCTCTAAGAAAATATAAAGCTGATATATAATCATTAATGTCTACATGGTATCTAATCAGCGCAATCATGAGAAATAGGAACATTTGAACTGAAAGTAGCAGAAATGTAGGTTTCCAACAGTGTTAAATATTCTCCAAGCATTCAGTGTTTTTTAAAATTATAAAAGTAATACACTACAGGAGCTTCCATAGAATGTGTTAAAGCTTCTCCTCATTTGATTTACATTTTCTTGTAGTATATCTCTTAGAAACCATTTATCTGGAGGAATGGCTGTTTACCCAGATACATAGACTGTTCAGCCTGTGTGGGTGAAAGTAGGTGGAATCAAAGGTGGGGTTAGGTCAGTGAGGGAAAAACACAGTTTTACATTTTCAGACCTATATGTGTTGATTTTCAAGAAAAAAGTATCCACAAAAATAGCAGGTGTAAATCTCTGCAGATAATTTTTCCCTGAGTAATTTTCAAAGGGAAATTATGAAGATACTTTCACACTGAGAAAGGGGGCAGAGTCTATACGGGGGAAAATTGTCCTTAGACCAGGGGTGGCCAACTCTGGTCCTTGAAAGCCACAAACAGGCCAGGTTTTCAGAATATCCACAATGAATATGCCTGAGATAGATTTTCTGCAAATCTAGCTCATGCATATTTCTATCTCTCTCCTTCTGAGAACCAGGTCTGTTTGTGGCTCTACTGGACAGGAGTTGGCCACCCCGCCTAAGACTGTAAAATGGCAGGAGCTTTTGAAAATTGCTCTCTTAATAGTACAAAAGTCATGCTTGGCCAGATGGCCCAAAATAATGCCACATTTATTTATTTATTTATTTATTTATGAAACTTTTAATATACCGACATTCATAGGGCATATCATGCCGGTTTACAAAAACTGAAGCAGGTGGAAAATACAATGAACAGGGGTGGGGAGAAGGGAGCAGGCAAGAAAAGTGAGAGAGGGGGGTAGGGGAAGAGCAGCAAGAAAGGATAGGGCAGAAGGAGAGAGATGAACAATCAAATTGAGCAATATAATAAAAGGAAGGAGTAGATGTAACTCCATTTACAGTAGAAAATGTATGGGAAGAGCTGGTGAAACTGAAAGTGGACAAAGCCATGGGACCTGATGAAGTTCATCCCAGAATACTGAGGGAGCTCAGAGATGTTCTGGCAGGTCCGCTGTGTGACCTATTCAATAGATCCCTAGAAACGTGAGTGGTGCCGAATGATTGGAGGAGAGCGGTGGTGGTCCCGCTTCACAAGAGTGGGAACAGAGAAGAGGCTGGTAACTACAGACCGGTTAGCCTCACTTCGGTGGTGGGAAAAGTAATGGAGTCACTGTTGAAAGAGAGAATAGTGAACTATCTACAGTCGGGAGAATTGCTGGACCAGAGGCAGCATGGATTCACCATTGGAAGATCCTGTCAGACAAATCTGATTGACTTTTTTGACTGGGTAACCAAGGAATTGGATCGAGGAAGAGCACTCAATGTCATCTACTTGGATTTCAGCAAAGCTTTTGACACTGTCCCGCACAGGAGACTGGTGAATAAAATGAGAAGCTTAGGAGTGAGTGCCGAGGTGGTGGCCTGGATTGCAAACTGGTTGACGGACAGAAGACAATGTGTGATGGTAAATGGAACTCTCTCTGAAGAGAGAGCGGTTTTAAGCGGTGTACCGCAGGGATCGGTGTTGGGACCGGTCCTTTACAATATCTTTGTGAGCGACATTGCGGAAGGGATAGAAGGTAAGGTATGTCTTTTTGTGGATGACACTAAGATCTGCAACAGAGTGGACACGCCGGAAGGAGTGGCGAGAATGAGACGGGATTTAAGGAAGATGGAAGAGTGGTTGAAGACATGGCAGCTGACATTCAATGCCAAGAAGTGCAAAGTCATGCATATGGGGAGTGGAAATCCGAATGAACTGTATTCGATTGGGAGAGAAAGGCTGATGTGCACGGAGCAGGAGAGAGACCTTGGGGTGATGGTGTCTAATGATCTGAAAGTCGGGCGAACAATGTGACAAGGTGATAGCTAAAGCCAGAAGAATGCTGGGCTGCATAGAGAGAGGAATATCGAGTAAGAAAAGGGAAGTGATTATCCCCTTGTACAGGTCCTTGGTGAGACCTCACCTGGAGTATTGTGTTCAGTTCTGGAGACCGTATCTCAGAAGACACAGAGACAAGATGGAGGCGGTCCAGAGAAGGGTGACCAAATAGGTGGAAGGTCTTCATCAAATGACTTATGAGGAGAGATTGAAGAATCTAAATATGTACACCCTGGAGGAAAGGAGGAGCAGAGGTGATATAATATAGACTTTCAGATACTTGAAAGGTTTTAATGATCCAAAGACGACGACAAACCTTTTCCATAGGAAAAAAATCAGCAGAACCAGGGGTCACGATTTGAAGCTCCAGGGAGGAAGAGTCAGAACCAATGTCAGGAAGTATTTCTTCACGGAGAGGGTGGTGGATGCCTGGAATGCCCTTCCGAAGGAAGTGGTGAAGACCAGAACTGTGAAGGACTTCAAAGGGGCGTGGGATAAACACTGTGGATCCATAAAATCAAGAGGGCCGTCAATAAAGAGTGGGTGGCTCGCCAGAATGACGGCTACTGCCTGGAGATAATACCCTTATTCAATAAACATACACATGGTTACTGTGACTCCAACATCGCTCTCTGCTTCAACGGCAGGGGAGAAGAAAAACTGATACTTTCACGCATATCCAGCATAGCTCTCTGCTTCAAACGGCAGGGGAGAAGAAAAAAGGATTCACACTCACAAAGCGGGGAGTAGCTGGCTTGTTACAGCGGTTACTACCCCAAACCAAATAAGCCTGATACTTCACTTTCAATGCATATCCTGCTTCAACGGCAGGGGAGAAGAAAAACTGATACTTCACGCATATCCAGCATAGCTCTCTGCTTCAACGGCAGGGGAGAAGAAAAACTGATACTACACACATATCCAGCATAGCTCCCTGCTTCAACGGCAGGGGAGAAGAAAAACAACCAATAAGGGCTGAATAACACAGTCTGGGTAAAACAAATAAGCATGGGTGTAGCTTGCTTATTGCGGCGGTTACTTCCCCTACTACCCGTAACTAATCAAGCTTGATATTTCACTTGGTTGCAGCTCCATCACTGCTCTCTACATTAATGTGGGGGTGGAAGGGAAATAGAACCAAAGAGCTAAGAGAAACAGATAAGTATGAGAAAAAAAATGTGAAGCTTGCTGGGCAGACTGGATGGGCCGTTTGGTCTTCTTCTGCCGTCATTTCTATGTTTCTATGTTTCTATGTAACTGGATTCTAAAACTATAAGTTAAGGCGAGGTACTTATTTACATTAAATAAATAGTGTAAATACTTGTTAGGGTTAAGGCTTTGGCAAAGATGAGTTCAAAAAAGGGGGGGGGCGGGAGGGAGGTGGGTTGCAAAGGGGTAGAAGTGGGAGGGGGGAATTAAGGGGGCAGGGAGTGTGGGCTGTGGGGGGGGAGGGATGGCTGGGGGGGGGTAAAAAGGAAGGAGGGCGGTGATGGAAAAGGTGGGGAGTGGGCTAGGTTTGATTGGTATCTGGGTAGGCTTGCCTGAACAGCCAAGTCTTGATGCCTTTTTTGAAAGACTGTAAGGAGGGCTCGAGTCGCAGGTAATGGGGAAGTGAATTCCAAAGGGTGGGGCCGGCTATGGTAAACGCTCTTTCTCTGGTGTTGGAGAGGTGTGCGGTTTTGAGAGGTGGGGTGTGCAGGGTGCCTGCGAGGGCATTTCTGGTGGGTCGATTGGAGGTACGGAAGTGTGGCATGTCTTTAAGCCAGGCGGGATTGTTTTTGTGGAGGGCGTTGTGCAGGATAGTGAGGGTTTTATATTTGATACGGTATGGTATGGGAAGCCAGTGCAGGTCCTTTAGTATGGGGGTTATGTGTTCAGTCTTACGGGTATTGGTGGTAATTCTTGCCATCGCATTTTGAAGGATTTGTAGGGGTTTGATAGTAGATGCAGGGAGGCCTAACAGAAGGGAGTTGCAGTAATCTAGTTTGGAAAGGATAGTGGACTGCAGGACTAAACGGAAATCATGTGCATGGAGGAGTGGTTTCAGTTTTTTAAGTATGTGAAGTTTGTAGAAGCCTCCTTTTATTAGGGACTTGATGTGTGGCTTGAAATTGAGGTGTTGATCAAGTAGGATTCCTAGGTCTCTTACATTAGATGTGGGTGAGTGGGTTATAGTGGGGGTGGGAGCAGTGGGGCGTGAGGTATGTTCTGGTTGGTTGGAAATGACGAGGATTTCAGTTTTATCTGCATTGAGTGCCAGGTGGAGATTGGCCAATAGGGAGTTGATGGTGGAGAGGCAGGATTCCCAGTATTGAAGGGATGCCTTGAGTGTAGTTTGAATGGGGATGATGATGATTTGGACATCATCAGCATATAGGAAGAAAGTCAGCCCTAGGTCGGAGAGAAGTTGGCAGAGGGGGAGAAGATAGATATTGAAGAGTGTGGAAGAGAGGGAGGATCCTTGTGGGACGCCTTGTGTGAGTGGGATATGTGAAGAGGTACTTTTATCGATTTGTACAACGTATTCTCTGTGGTTAAGATAGGAGGAGAACCAAGATAGAGCAGTGCCAGTGACGCCTATTTCTGCCAACCTGGAAAGTAGGATTTGGTGGTTGATAGTGTCAAAGGCGGCAGAGATGTCTAGGATGGCCAGGAGGTATCATTTCCCTTGGTCCATGCCTATGAGGAGAGTGTCAGAGATAGCTAAAAGGAGATTTTCAGTATTACGACCTTTACGGAAGCCAAATTGTGAGGGGTGTAGGATATTGTGGTCCTCAAGGAAGTAAGTGAGTTGGATGTTGACTACCTTCTTGAGGATTTTGGAGATGAGAGGGAGGTTGGAAATAGGTCTGTAGTTTGCTGGGGTCGTGGGATCAAGGGTAGGTTTTTTTAGGAGGGGTTTAACTACAGCTAGTTTAAGGGGGTCTGGGACTCTGCCGGAGGTTAACGAGCAGTTAATTATGTTTGCTATGGGTTTGGCAATGGTAGAGGGTATGGAGAGGAGGAATTTGGAGGGGATTGAGTCTGCTATGTGAGAGGCCGGTCTCATCTTTTTTAGGATAGATTCTATCTCTAGGGTGGAGGTGTGTTCAAGGGACTCGAGGAGGTGCCTGGTGTTGCTGGTGGGGGGAAGTGTGGGGGAGGGTTTGGAGGGGAGGCGCTGAAGGATGCTGTTGATTTTGGTCTGGAAGTACCTTGCGATTTCTTCACATTTTGTGTCGGTATTTCCTTCATGGGTGATGGGGGTGGGGGATTTAGTGAGATCGGCAACATAGGAGAAAAGGGCTTTGGGATTGAATTGGTAGCAATGAATTTTGGAGGAATAGAAGTCACGTTTGGCTTGGAGGGTGGCTTGGCGGTAGTTGTGCAGGGTCTGTTTGTATATAGCTTTATGAGTAGGAGAGGGTTGTCTGCGCCAGATGCATTCCTTGGATCTGAGGTTCTGCTTTGCCTTCCTTAACTGGTTGGTATACCAGGGTTGTTTTTCTCTTGGTGAAAGGGGAATTTCTTTGTGTACAGTTGGGCAGAGTTCGTCAGCTATAGTGGTTGTGATGTTATTCCATAATTGTAAGGCTGTATCTGGATTGGAGAGGTCAAGGTTCTTGGTTGCGTTTTCCAGTGCAAGGGCAAGTTCCTCTGAGGGGCATGTTTTACGAAAGGATATGGTTTTGTTCTGTGAATGTGATGTGTTGGTAGTGATGTTGGTAGAGAGGGAGGCATTGACAATGAAGTGGTCTGACCAGGGGATGGGGGTGGGGGAGGGGGTGTTGGATGCTGAGATGTGGGAGTTAATGAAGAGGAGGTCAAGGGTATGACCAGCTCTGTGTGTGGGTGTAGTGATGAGCTGTCTATAACCTAGGGCTTTAAGGGTGATCAATAGGGTTTCACATGCCGAGGTGATCGGGCTGGTGTCTACGTGGAGATTGAAGTCGCCAAGTATGATGGCTGGGGCGGTCGGGCTTAAGGTTGTCAACGATAAATTCTATGAGGGGGGATGGGTCATGGTCAAGTATGCCGGGGGGGGGGGGGCATAGATGAGACATACCTGTAGGGTGGTAGATTTGAAGGGTCCTATCTCTAGTTTGTGGGGGGGGGGGGGGGGGGGGGGGGGGTTGGGATGGTTGGTCAGACACAGATACCCCCCTGTGTCTGACCACTGGCCAGACACAGGGGGGTATCCAATTCTGCCTCCTTACTAGATTGTTGCCCCTTACTGTTAAGGTAACAATGACCTCAGCTCGCCTGACTGCCCTCAGTGTGTGTCAAGGGTCTCAACCAGACACTAGCCTTGTGGTAATGTAGAGTAGTATGAGTGTTTAGGGAGGTGTCTCGCCCCATTGAGAGGGAGTCATCAGATTATGAAAAAAAAATCCTCTTGAACCTATTTGTTAGGATTCATTGCCAACTTCACTTGCAGCTTGTAGGTGGCACTGTGAGCTGCTTGGACTATCTAGTCAGTCCTCTCAGCTCTTTCACCTTCACTTCCCCCAGCAGCCATCTTATTTTCTGCCTAAACATTTATTTATGTTCAGGGTTTTCCCTCAGCCAGTTGCCAGAGCTTGGTCCTATCTCCTGGTCCTCATATTCTGGTTTCATCCTAGTATCTAGTAGACTTCTTCATCTTTGGTTTCTTCTTTCAGCATTCCTGCCCAATCTCCTTCCAGCTCTTGAATCCCTGGTGTGCTCCAGCTCCTTGCTCTGGTCCAAGCTTCAAGCTTCTTGCTTGAATTGGGGGCTGCCCTGTTCCTCATGCTTTGCTAGCCATCAGCACCTGAGGGCTTAACCCGAGGGAAAGTTGATTGGCATAGACAGAAGACACCCAGCTTCCTGCTCTCAGTCATTGGCCTTGAGTCACTTCTTCAGATGTTAGGCTGCTTGTCCCTGGGGCAACCCACAGTCATCGCATCCATGTGATGCAGGAGGGGCAGGGAGTCAGGCAGCTTTAACTCAGAGCTGAGAGAGTAAATGTCTTTCCTTGAGAATGATATTTGAGGGTCTTTCCCTCCAGACACAAAAGCCCTGGAGGAAGAGTCCAGGGAGTCCTGGAGTAGTGAAGTACAGGATGTGCTGAAATGGGATGTTTGAAAGTTTTCAGCTCTGGAGGTCAAGGAAGAGCGACTTCTTCAGAGAGAGAGTGGAGAAATATATTGTCTTTTGGGGAGAGTTGAAAGACAAACTGCCTACAAAGGAAAAATCTTAAGGAGTTTCTGTCTGACCAGGGAATTCTACCAGAGGATCACCCAAGTAAAAGCTGGCGAGGCAGTACTTGGACAGACCCAGGGAAGGAAGGATTCCTGTTCCAAACAGTTGACCTTTGGAAGAGAAGAGAAACTTGCTGAAAGAGACTGAGAATATTGTTTGTACTGAAGATTTGGACTTTGTTACTGTTGGTACACTATGAGCCGGTGTATTTGCTTGGACTTTGCTTCACCTACTTATCAAGTGCCAGTAATTAATTATTTTTTTTCAACAGAACTAGAGTCAGTGTGGTAATTTTAGAATGACTGGCTTGGTGAGCAGAAAAGCCTCAGTGTGAAGAAAAAAACTATAAGGGCCTTGAATGACAGTTTCTGTCCCCCCTGTTTGGCAACCCCAGGAGGTCAATTGGCTTTGCCTAGTCAGTGCCCCTGTGCCCAAGGAGGTCTAGGTTAGATTTCTGAGATTGGTTTCTTCTCCTTGAATAGGGTATTGTACGGGGTCAGAGTTCATGGTCATTCCTTTACAGTGACGACCACTGGCCAGACACAGGTTGCATAAATTAAATACTAGGTACCAGCGGGAGCTGTGCTTTGTGCTCCTTGATTCGCAGAACCAGCTTTAGTCTAATGGGCACCATGTGCAAAAACTGAAAATGGCACCCCCCCCCCCCCCCCCACACACACACTTTTCTTTGGCGGCACCTCTGTCACAACACTCCCTCCTTCAGCAATGGCTCCAGCATGATATACTAATTTTTATCCCCCTCCGCATACATCTTCCCCTCTGCCCAGCACCACTACCCCTCACCCCATCAGTGCCCTACATCCATCTCGATCTCTGCCAGCATCTTCTCTCCCCCTTTCTCGCCTCCTCCCTCCTGCAGGCTGATCCTTTACCTCGCACCACAAATGGAGACTGCTTTCCTCCTGCCATCCTGGCTTTCCTTCTTGTAGACAAATGGTGCGCGGTGACATTTTAAGCAGAGGATTCTGTAAATGTACATCCACTTCCCTTCCCCCATCCTGGCATAATCACATTGCTTTCCCTCTGGCTCCCCCACCCCTCCCTGACATAATGGACCCATTTTCCCTCCCCTGCCACCCCTTCCTGGCCTAACTGCCTAACTCACACTGTCCATCCCACCCCTTCACCTCAAAAAGTGAGATTTAATGTCCCAATAAGAGACTGAAGGAGTGAGGTTTTTTCTGGTGATGTGTCTGGGGTATGAATCTGGAAAGATTTCAGTACTGAAGCAACACAAAATAATATTTAGCTTTCATTAATTTCATTTATATTGTAATTCTTTAATCCCCCCCCCCCCACATAAAACAACCCCCAAACCTTTCCTCCCCTCTTCCCAACACCATCCTAGATCTCCTCTTCCCCCAGCTCCATCCAAGGCCCTTTCCTAACAACAGATTTTACATGAAAAATCAACATTCATAATACTGCCTTCTGAGGGAAAGTCTCACAACAACTGTATATTATATTTACATGCACTGATGTAGTGTCCACCAGAAAACCTTGCAAAAAAAAGTAAAAAGGGTTTGGCCCTCGGAATACCTTCGGTAAACTGAATTACAATTACAATACAGTAAAGCTCCCAAATCAAGGCAGCACTCACACCTACCTATGAAAAACCAAACACTTCAAATATTACAACACTCCCTAAAACACCAATATACCGCCTATTAGGAAAACAGAACAAGCCAGGCTGATAAAGATCCTTACAGAGAAATTACTTGTTAGCAGAATACCTCATCTCTGTTATACATGCAAAACACAGACCCTCACCAAATATAGAATACAGAGACTATAAAAATATAAAGACATACACTCTAACACACATAATCATTCTCACACATATGCTCACTGACAGACATGCTCTCTCTCAGGCTCCCACATATGCTCAGTGCTCCAGAGCAGTGGTTCCCAACCTTTTTTTGTTTCGTGGCGCACCCAGCCCAGGGATCACTTTGTTGCCCATCATCAGTACATCACTCTTCAGAACGTGTATCTAGAAGAATGTCCTCTCTACTGTGGTCTGATCTGCATCTGCCAGCATGTTCACTGACACTATCAGTTCCATGAACTTGTGAGACATCATGCTGCTCCAAATATATTTCTCTTTATTATTACCAGAACCAGCAATTATTTGATTAGATTCAAGCTCTACCTGGATTCTTTCCATAGATTTCATTCTCTAGAAACGAGTCACCAGTGCCACATCCTAGGGATGTGCATTCATTTTTGAAAAATTAGGAAATTCGTACAATATTTCCTAATTCATCATGGATTGGTAAAACTGACAGATTGCATTTTCCATGAATTTTAGGAAAAAATGTTTTTTTGGTTTAGTGTGCACTAACCCGAAATCTATTTGGCATGAAAAAAAAAATACCGAACCACGGGAAATACAAAATTTCCTGCAGTTCCACGATAACGAAACAAGAAACGATTTGGGCATCTGATTCACATCACATCCATGACAGGAGTGTGCTTTGTCACCCTTTATCATTTTATTCTTCTAGAAAACTACTTAACCCTTCGGTTCAGTCCAGATTCTCCCTGCAATTGCTGTGCTGAGGTGATTGCATGAAATACCCAGCATTTGTTTATCAGGGGATCTCACTGACCATACTGTTTGCAGTAGACCTCCTGCAATTGCCCCTGATGCTTGAAGAGACTAACAGGTCGATACTGTAACGTGCGGTTGAAGATTTCCCGTCTGTAACGTGCTGGGAGCGCACAATTCGGACGCGTAAGGCGATCCAGTCTCCAGTTTCACGCGTCCTTAGCGCTTCTTAAAACAGACGCATAACCCTTTCCGCACGCAGCATGTATATGATATGTAAATGAACGAATTAGCTGTATAATGAAGGAATTAGCTATTCCCCTCCGATATTGTGACGCGCGCTCAGATTATCTCCTTTGTAACCCGCTATTTTGCCGCATCCTTAACCTGTTAGTTTACCGCCTACCCTCTACTTGGTGTTAGTGTGGTGTTAGTGTGGTGTTCGAAAATTAAAACGGGAATAAAGTGTAAAAAATGGGGGTAAAACTGTAAAGTGTAAAAACCATTGCAGCGTAAGTTGTTTATATATATGTATAAATACCTGTCACTTTCCGAATCCCCCAGGCGTGCGGTCATCGAGGCGGCGGCGGGAGCCGGCGGGCGGATAGGCGCCCGTTCATCCAGGCGGCGGCGGTGGGAGCCGGCGGGCGCGTGTTCGATCCAGGCCGCGGCCGGGTGGGCGTGCATTCATCCAGGCAGAGGGAGCCGGCGGTGAAAGCGGCCTCCGGCTCCCTCTGCCTAGATGAATGCACGGCCCCCGCTGGCAGTGAATGAATGCCCGTGCGATTTCGGCGCTCAAGGCAGTCACATGTCATGACGTCACGCCTTGAGCGCCGAAATCGCATGGGCATTCATTCACTGCCGGCGGGGGCCGTGCATTCATCCAGGCAGAGGGAGCCGGAGGCCGCTTTTGCCGCCGGCTCCCTCTGCCTGGATGAATGCACACCCACCCGGCCGCCTTGAGCGCCGAAATCGGGAGGAGAGGAGAAGGGAGAAGGGACTACCGTAGCAGGCCCGAGCCTTGCTACTTTTTTGGTTTTTTTTTTTTTGCTTCGGGAGGAGGGGACAGGACTGGGGCTGCACCGGAGACCGGACGGGGCCAGGGCAGGTAAGCGGGGGCTGGGGGAAAGTTTGCTGAGCATCGGGGAACATAACTGTCCACTTCCTGGTACCTGTCATTTCAAATGGCATTTGAAATGGCATTTGAAATGACAGATACCAGCGTGGCCGTGAAGCGTTAGGCCCGCGAACCCAGGATACTGTATAGGCGCTCTATACAGTAAAATGGGTTGCGCGGGCCTAACGCTTGCCTAAGGCTTCGCAGCCGCGGCATGCATTTGCATGCAATTTGAAGAGAGTATCGAGCAGTAGGTGAAGAGAACTGTGCGTGCGGGGAACACTGCCGCACTGTTTCTACCATGGCCTTAGAGTATCGATCTGTCAGCTAGCTATCCTCCATATTCTAGGATTTCTAGATAAAGAGCGAGAAGAACCCAAACAAATGCTAGCACTGACTGTTTTTCTAAGAAGACCCTGGCTTTTCCCCAAGGTACTCTACTGTATACACAAAAATAATGATAGTGAACAGCATTAGTAAGGCCAGACATCCCAGGTACCCTTGCCACAACTCAGGCTCTTGAGAGCCCATCTCATCAGGCTTTACTTTGCTGCCTTTTCTTTCTGCTGTTGAAAACATCACAGTCCCATTTCTAAAACCATGTGTGACACACCAGCCATAGTGAGCCGCATTCTGGATTAGCACATGCTTTCTGGCAAACTATTAATGAGAAGATAATGCAAGAGTCCTGTTTCCACCCCAAGTGGAATTTTTTCAGATCATGTGGGGAGATAGTTCACATCCAGAGGAATTGCTTCTATTTAAAACATCTCTGTAAACAACAGTGGATATTAACTTTCTGACAATATGATCTAAGCGAAGCGCTCCTGACGAAGCATACATGCGAAACATCAGCCCATGTGGAGCCTAGATCTAATTGTTGTATCCTGTTTGAAGTTTTTGAAGTTTTTAGATGCATACAAAAAATGGACTAAAAAATTTGTAGAGTACACACGTGATGTAGAGGTCTGGGGGACCCATAATTTAAGGCTTGGTGATGCGTTTTAAGAAGCTCACAATATTCTTTAAAACATTTTCAAAAAATGTTGCTAAATAATTGTCAGCCCTTCAAATGGCTGATTTCACTGTTGTTTCCTTCGTTTGAAACTATAGGGTGGCCCATAGAAAAGTAGCCTGCCTCCAATGCACTGGTATTAGAGGCGGGCTACTTTTCCATGGACCACCCTGTATTAATGAGAAAATCGTAAAGGTTTGGGTCTTTGATCTTTTAAGATATTTCTGCTGAATCAGGACAGAGACTATTAGTCTTTCTCTTTTTCCTCAGGCAGAAATGTAAGAAAATTCTACCTCCTTGTGATTCTCTACTGATCTGGCAGTGTTCCCAGTGCAATAAGGAACAATGATTTCAACTGACTCTTACCTCAGTCTAGGGTTACCAACTTTCAAATTCAGAAGTCAACCTCCCATTTACAACCAACAACCATTCTCCCAAGTTCTCTCCTCACAGAACATTTCATTGCTAAAAAGGTGGCCTGAGCAAGCAGGGGCTGATTGCAGGCAAATATCAGCTCAGGTATCGTTTCAAAACCTGCCCACAAGATATCTGTGACACACTCATGTGCTTTCTGTGATGCAGGTGCTTCAACACCTCCTTTGGTCTGACCCAGTATGGCATGCTCTTATGTTCTTATGAGACATCCATTCCTTCAGGCCCTCCCACCAGGAGGCTTTGGAACAGGTGACTCAGTGCTATTTAGCCCAGCCATGTCAACATTTGGGGAGTTCAGTTAGAGAGAGCAGCTGCACAGTAAACATGTATATTTTCCACATTCTGGTACAGCCTCCCAGTTTTGCTCAAAGGAGTTTTCTTTTAGAACAGATACCTCACCGTGCACTCCCTGCCAGAGGGTCCTTCTTATCATTTACATTGAGAAAGACTTTTAAGCCTGATACCCTTTGGGGTGAAGGAGCTCTCTTCAGGGGACCAAAGACCTATGAGCCTACTCTACTCCCTAGGTAGGCAAGCACCAGTGATAGATCTTTTTTATTTGTTTATTTATTTATTTACCATCAATCTGTGGACAATCTAGACAGTGCACAATTAGTCATAAATAGATAAAAAGATACCAACAATACATGGTAAAAATACATAGTTAAAATATCAATAAAATTATAAACAGTGGATTACTTTGCGAGAAAAAAAAAAACTTAAAATAACCTAGCAATTAAAAGAAAATAATAAAATTTAAGTAAAACAAATATCAAATAAAACCAAGTAACAATGTTAAGCAAGGAAACAGCCTAGTGGAGGATCCAACAAACAGGTTGAACATTTCTCTGCCACTAATTCATAAGCATTTTTGAAAAGTAACGTTTTCAAATATTTTTTTAAAAGATTCATGTCCTTTTGTAATCTAAGTTCCTCAGGCAAAGAGTTCCATAATTTGGGGCTTGAAACTGAGATAGCCCATTCTCTAAACTCAGATAGATGTGCCGTTCTGATTGATGGTAGTGATAAAAGTCACTTATTAGCTGAACGAAGGTTCCTTTGTGGTGTGTGAAGATGTAATAAAGTGTTCAGCCATTCAGTTTGTTTGTGATTTACAGATTTAAATAGAATACATATAGACTTATATTTAATTCTTTGCTTTATAGGTAGCCAATGTAATTCAATAAGGGTTGGGGTAATGTGGTCACATTTTTTCCCCCCACATAACACTCTTGTGGCTGCATTCTGGAGAAGCTGCAATGGTCTTAGATGGGACCCAGGTCCTGCTGCGAGAAACAGTGAAGGCAGAGAAGATATCCTGATTAAGACGTAAAGTATTTTTTGGAACTTCAGAGTAGTAGAGAGGTTTTTTGGATCCCCCTTTCCCACTAGGATTTCAGTGCTCTGAATAGCATGGTCCACAGATTTTTCCATCAGAGAAATCACTTGCAGTAACAGCTAAGGAAAATGAACAACTGAATCAAAGGAAGGAAGAACAAAAGAAGGAGATCTCATCTGGATTTCCACCAAAGCAATCAGAACAGGCTGGGTGTCCATGAGAAAGAATATCTCTAAAGGTAGGATTTTTCTAGTTAAAAAGGAACCCTCTCATGAGGATTCCATGGGACAGCTGCTTGGAGAGCAAGTGCATTTACAATCACCATGGGCTCTACCCAGAGGTCTGTAATAAGGAGAACTACCTGCACAGAATGAACCCTGTAACTACAGTCAGATCTACACTCATCATTTTGGACAATGGACTTTATATAAATTTGTTAATCAGTATACTTTATTTTAACACCCAGACCTGGTCCTGTCTGAGTTCTTACAGCCTGTCACCCCATGAGAAGCACGTAAAGTACAACACACACACTAGTGACCTTCTTTCATCATCTAGGCCATAAGTGAGAGCTTTCCCCCATAACAAGAGTCCATCCAGGGTTTAAGAGTGAGCATGGGAGTGAATGGTTAGCCAAAGCAGCCCCAGAAGATATAAATAAGATTGTGTGCCCTTGAGACTTAACAAACCCCACTAAGGATTACACCTGCAAAAAAGTAAAAGAAACACTTGGAAACACTTGGATGTGAGTTTCGCCTTAAGAAAGCCAAGAGTAAACTAAATAGCAATCACAATATAGTAAACTTCCCGGTTTAAAACAGTACAACCTTACCTATGAAAAGGCAACACAGTAAATATTACACCAGGCCCTAAAATATACCTCCAGGAGGGAAAACAGAATCAGCTAAACTGCTATAGATCCCTTCACAGAAACCATACCACAACAGATTATCTCACCTTGGTTTGGCACAGGCAGAATACAGACAGACCCTCACCAAATTCAGAATAAAGAGAACAAAATACAAAAAGAAACATACAAACAAAAATTGAACTGGAAACTGCAACAAGCAGTTGCATATGAAAAACAGAAACATTACCATTCTTCAAAAAACAACAATAAAACCAAGAAGTATAAAGCATAATAGTAAAACCATACTAAACAATTAACAAATATTTCAAAACAGCTGAGAAATAGAATATCCAATAATTGGAAACATAAAGTCCAAAATTCAAAAAAACTATTTTGCTGGATAAATCATACTTATCCAGCTAAGAAGCGCCACTTAATATCTGGCTACGGTCAGCGGGCACCACTTAGCTAGATAAGTAACTTATCGGGTTAAGATTTTAGCCAGATAAATTGGAAAAGAAATGGTCAGATTGGAGAGGAGTCAAATTAGCTGGATAAGTTATCCATCCAACTTCAATATTCAGAGTTAGCTGGATAACTTATCTGGCTAACTCTTATTGGGCCACAGGGCTGTTCTGAAGTTTGCCAAATAAACTTAAGATAGCCAGGTATATTCAGTGGCTATCTTAACTTGCCGAGCTGCTCATGGGCTGAATATGGACCCCATAAATTTTTCTTTTTAAATGTACTGTTTTCGAATATTATTGGTGTTTGGGAGGCACATCAAATAACCCAATAATTAAAACTAATAAGAATTTAAAAAAAAATCAAATGCTCTCCATACTTGGGAACATTTGATTTCCAGTCATCCTAAAATTATCTTGAATTATTAGCAGGAGAGAGGGAGGTGAACAAACTTTCTCCTTCCTCTCTCTTTCACACAAACACACAAACCCATGCACACATTCTCTCATAATCACACATGCAAGCAGGCTCCCAATTTCTCATTCACAGGCTCACCCACACAAACACACACAAGGGCAGGCTCCCAAACTCTGGGGCCAATGCAATATTTGTACACAGAAAATGGGTGCTCAGTGTTGAGTGCCTGTTTTCCTAATGTGCACCCAGCCACCTCTCCTGGGCACATGATGCAATATTTAAATTAGATGCCATGCTAAAAAGGAGGCACTAGGGGAAATTGTGAGTCCCTAGTGCCTTCTCGGCATCAGGTGCACAGGAGAGGTAGCTGTCAGCTGTTCAGCCTGGAGAAGCTGAACAGCTGGAGAAGCTGTTCAGCTTGGAGAAGAGACCGCTGAGGGGGGCTATGATAGAGGTCTTTAAGATCATGAGAGGTCTTGAACGAGTAGATGTGACTCAGTTATTTACACTTTCGAATAATAGAAGGACTAGCGGGCATTCCATGAAGTTAGCAAGAAGCACATTTAAGACTAATCGGAGAAAATTCTTTTTCACTCAACGCACAATAAAGCTCTGGAATTTGTTGCCAAAGGATGTGGTTAGTGCAGTTAGTGTAGCTGGGTTCAAAAAAGGTTTGGATAAATTCTTGGAGGAGAAGTCCATTAATGGCTATTAATCAAGTTTACTTAGGGAATAGCCACTGCATCAGTAGTATGGAATCTTCTTAGTGTTTGGATAATTGCCAGGTTCTTGTGACCTGGTTTGGCCTCTGTTGGAAACAGGATGCTGGGCTTGATGGACCCTTGGTTTGATCCAGCATGGCAATTTCTTATGTTCTTATGTTATGTTCTGTCAGTGCAAGTTGGGAAAATGGACACTCAATCTAAGAGTGTCCGTTTTCTCCCACTGCCAGCTTATACAAGATACATGGCCCAAACTGTGTATCTTGTGTGTGTATATTGGGAGTCCAGAATTTTTTTTTCAAAAACTTCTTTTGTTTTTTTTTTACCTAACTCTTCTTTCTTTGCTTCCTCCTATTTAGTATCATGACGACACTATTAGGAGGAATCTCAGAAAGCAGGATTTTTCTTTTTTTACAATGCACCCTTGAGTGTGGCATACCTTTACGCCAGCCCTCAACTGGCATAAAATTTGCCACGTTGCAATGGGTGCATTGGCTGCACAGAAAATGTTTGCATTGCAGGGATTAGCTAATAGTTTCATCAACATGGAACTTACATGTAATGAGTGCTATTAGCTACATGGTGATTTATACACATTTTGGACGTGCTAATCCCCGTTTTCTTACCATCCAGTCAGATGAATCCAGACAAGTGGATTATGCACCTCTACCAGCAGATGGAGATGGAGCAAACTGATGTCACAGTATATACACCTCTGCAGTGACATCAGTCTGCCAGTATTCTCTATCTCCAGAAGATGGTAGATGTGAGTCTTCCTACTGGGGATTGCTTCAATTTGGAAAAGAAAGGAGAAATAAGGAAAATAAATTTGCTTTGCTCTCCTGCAGTGAAACCAAATGGTCCCTTTCCCAGTTGAAAATTCCTGAGGTAATTTCCATGGTCCTCAGATGAGTGCCTTGGTCGGGAAGCTGGTTTTTCAGCCAGCGTGGACTTAGCTGTTTAAGCAGCTGAAAGGCAGTGGGTGCTGGAAGCTAAGCACAGTGATGATGGCATATGCCCTCTTCCCCCGCAGCCGGAGACCATCTCAGTACTTGGCCATGTAGGGCTGAGCTCAGGTAATTTTTTAAAAATGAATAAATACAGAGACAGAGAAGGAGTGTATTTTGGTGTAGGGCTTCCTCCTTTCCCCAGTCTCTGTGCTTGGTGGCCATTCTGATGTTCGTCCTGATCCATGAGAGGTCGAGGGACATGGACAGCCTGTCTGGTTGAGCAGCCTCTGTAGGCTAGGCCCCGCTCTGAGGCTTTTTCGCTTCATGCCACATGGTAGGCCTGAATGGCATTTTGCGTGCTTTCTTAGGCTGCCCTCTATAGGTTTGTCGGTTCAGTGTGTGCATCTAGCAGTGCGTCCAGGTTGTGCATCCAATTTTTGAATGCTTAGTCTGGCCTAGTTTTGTGCATCCAAGTTAAGCAGCACCTTTTGGGCTGCATGCTTACCTATGTGCACAAGTTGAGCGTTGCTGTGCTCTTAAATTTCTTTGCAGTACCTATCCTAGGGATGCCTAAGTTTTGGACGCCTAGGTATTGGGATGCCTAGGTGTGAGAAGCCTAAGTGTTGAATGCCTAATTTTTTGGATGCCTAGGTTGGATGCCTAGATTTTTTGGATTCCGTAAATAAAAAATAATAATAATAATAATAATAATAATCAGCTGGACACATGCCTTCGGTCACTGCTTAGCACACTGTCAGTCTAATGGTGCCTTTACCTAAGATTCCTAAGTGCCTTTCTCTTTGAGCTGCTTGTCATATTCGGGAATCTCAGCCTGGAGTGCCTGCTAACTTGTTCCAGAACTGTTTGGAGGCTCAGGGAGAATAATCTTTCACTGATTTCACTAATCCTGATTCTTCTCAACTGGATGTAGGCCTGGGTAAAGACATGTCAGATGGAGTGCCTGATTTTGGAACTCCCATAACTGGTTCTTCATCAGGGGAGGGTAGCTCAGTGAGTACGCCTCAGGTACCTCCTGGTTTTGGAATGGATACTTCTACATTTTCATGGGTAGAATTTTTCCCGGGATTGCAGTCCTTTCTTCAGGCACAGTCCTCAGCCCTATCCAATTGCTCCGAGGACAGAATCCCAGGCGGGAACTTTGCCTGGATCTACTCTAAGCACCGGGGTACAGCTAGATTGGCAGCGGGACTGCCCAATAGAGATCCAGATGGCACAGATGATGAGGCCAATCTCGAATCTCTAGAGGATGGTGAAATTCCTCCAGGATTAGAACTATATAGGACTATGCTACATTTATTTCATAGAGATGAACTGCCAGCTCTGATTTCCCAGACCTTGAAAATGCTTGGGGTTCCTGGGGCAGATTCTGTGTCTGAGCCAAAGAAAAATCCCATTTTGGTTTCCTTGCATAAAGCTTCTTGCTTTTTTCCCTGGGTTGGAGGCCATTCAAGAATTGATTGATCTTGAGTGGGAAGCCCCAGAGGCTAATTTCAAAGGAGGTCAGATTTTGGAAGGCATGTACCCTCTGGATCCTGTGGTAAGAGAGCATTTCTTTTCTGAAGGTAGATGCACTTATGTGTGCAGTCTCCAAACAGACCATTATTCCCATGGAAGGAGGAGCAGCCTTGAAGGATGTTCATGACAGAAGGATTGAGATTATCCTTAAACATGCATTTGAAGCAGTAGCAATGATGTTGTAGATCGCTTCTTGTTGTTCCGCGGTGCTTTGCTCTTGTTTATTTCTTTCCCAGGAGGTCGATGACTCTGAGGTAAACTCTAGGGCAGTTATGGAGCCCACAGCTGCCTTCTTGGCAGATGCAGGCTGTGATTTGGTCTACATTTAGCCAGAGGGATAGCTTTGGTAATAGTGGCCAGGCATCAGTTATGGTTGAGAAATTGGTCAGCTGATGCGACCTCCAAGGCTAATCTCAGCAAATTGCCCTTTAAAGGCTCGCTCTTATTTGTGATAAACTGGCTAATAAGTGGGGTGAATCACAGGTTCCTCATTTGCCAGAGGATAAGAAGCAGATGCCGTGCTCATTTAACATGAGAGGTCATATGACAGGGTGCTACCTTTGCCCTGTCATATGACAGGGCAAAGGTAGCGCCGGCGCCATTTTGGTTCCTATCCCCCGACGTCACGAGCGTATGAGATCGCTCGCGGACCCCCGATGGACCCCCAGGGACTTTTGGCCAGCTTGGGGGGGGCCTCCTGACCCCCACAAGACTTGCCAAAAGTCCAGCGGGGGTCCGGGAACGACCTCCTGCACTCGAATCGTGTTGCTGTACGGCCGGCGCCATTTTGCAAAATGGCGCCGGCCATATGGCCATATTGCCGTATGGCAAAATGGCGCCGGCCGTACGGCAACACGATTCGAGTGTAGGAGGTCATTCCTGGACCCCCGCTGGAGTTTTGGCAAGTCTTGTGGGGGTCAGGAGGCCCCCCCCCAAGCTGGCCAAAAGTCCCTGGGGGTCCAGCGGGGGTCCGGGAGCGATCTCCTATGCTCGTGGCGTCGGGGGATAGGAACCAAAATGGCGCCGGCGCTACCTTTGCCCTGTCATATGACAGCTAATACATATATTGTGACATGAATCCAATTCAATAATCTTTATTGGTGAAAAATTCATGAAAAATATTCACAATTAATCCATAATACCCCACACAATAGACATAATATCTTTATAAAAACAATAGACAAAATTCACACACCACCCATACTACACATATACACGTCCGTTCTACATTCAACTCCTTATAAAAATCATTTCCAATTTTCTAAACATTCAAATATAACCATTAAATATAAATCTTCACATAACATATCATCAGATGTTAATACATTTCACTTCGTAAGCAGAAAGAGTTATATTGCACTTTAATTCTTGCGTTACAAGAACGTCAATCCTTTTGTTCTCCTTTTGTTCTCTCTACATGTTTCGCCTTTCCTCAGGCTTCTTCAGGAGAGTTTTTTCAAACAATCTCCCACTGCTCATGTACAACATCTATCCATAGGGTCTTCTAAAAACATTCATACAAAAAAATGTTTTTTGAATATTCAATTAATACATTTTATATATAAACTTGATTCTTTATAAAGTGCTTCAAAAAAACTCCCATACCTGCACGTCCCAAAAAGGCTTGCCCAGACGCACAAATCAGCACATCCTCAACTCTTGTTTCAAAGCATTTCAATTGTTCAAATGCTCTAAACACATCTCTCAAAAGTATTCAAACTAGAAAAAAACAGATCAAAATGACTTCAAAGAGAAAATCATTCCCTTAAGAGTTCACCAGTGTGCAAGACAACCAAGGATTCTTACCTTTCTTATCTTAGGCAGAGAAACCACCTTCACCTTATTTCAAAGAGACGCCTCCATCGAGTGAAAAAACGGAAGTGAATCAAACTCTTCTCTTCCATCCTTTTAAGCCACACTGCCCCAATCAGAGCTCAACTCAAAACTATCCCTGCCCCTTAGAACATATGGTGTCTAAACCAATTGCCACTAAACCAAGTAATTGCCACTCCCTAAGCACGCCAGATTCAAACCAATCACTGAAGACAACAAATGAAAAAAAAAAAAAAAAAAACAAAAAACATTGACGACGTCCTGGTTATCTGGTCTGGCACACAATGTGAATTTCAAGAATTTTTTCATTACTTAAATACACAAGATACTAATCTTAAGTTTACTAGTGATGTTCAGAATCAATGGGTTCCATTTTTGGATATGAAGGTGGGAAAGAAGGGTGGAAAAATTGTCACTGAGTTATATCGGAAACCAATTGATAGAAATGGATTGTTACATTTCAACAGTTTTCATCCCAAGCATGTTAGGGAAAATATCCCCGTAGGACAGTTCTTTAGGGTAAGAAGACTCTGTTCCGATGTATTGTCCTTTAAGACTCATGCCCAAGACTTACAAGAAAGATTTAGTGCAAGGGGCTATCCCACACGTATAGTGAAGCAAGCTTATAAAAGAGCTCGACATATTAATAGAGATTTACTGTTACAGCCGAAGCCAAAACAGAATGCACCAGCTTTAGTGTGTGTTTTACCTTATTCAAATCGAGTTGGGGACCTCATAGAGGTTGTTAAAAATCATTGGCATCTTGTGAGTGGCTTTATGGGTATGCAGGATCCCCCTATGTTCTCTTTTAGGAGATCTAGAAATTTGAGGGATATTTTAGTTCACTCAGATTTGGGAGGTAGTGAACACTGGAAAGATACAGCTGGTGGGCATTACCCTTGCACTAAGTGTAGTGTGTGTAAATTGTGTTTATCATTGAAAGATTTTTCACATCCTGTTTCTGGGAAAAAATTTTTCTTAAAGCATTTTACAACATGTCAAACAAGTTCAGTGGTGTACGTTGTACAATGCCCATGTGGGCTATTATATGTAGGAAAAACATCAAGGATGGTGAGACTTCGAATCCTAGAGCATTGTAGCAGAATTAGAAATGTGGTGGAGACAGCTCCCCTAGTGAAACATTGGCGTGAGTACAATCATAAGGTAGAAGAACTTCGTTTCTTTGTACTTCAGAAGGTTTCTGCTAGACGGGGAGGTAATATAAACAAAATATTATTGCAGAAGGAACAACGATGGATTTTTAATTTACAGACTTTGTGGCCAAAAGGATTGAATGATAAGATCGAGTGGGCTACATGTTTTTAGAACCTGTACTCTGGCTGCAAAGTTTTAGAACCTGTACTCTGGCTGCAAAGTTTTTTCCCTTTTTTTTTTTTTTTTTCATTTGTTGTCTTCAGTGATTGGTTTGAATCTGGCGTGCTTAGGGAGTGGCAATTACTTGGTTTAGTGGCAATTGGTTTAGACACCATATGTTCTAAGGGGCAGGGATAGTTTTGAGTTGAGCTCTGATTGGGGCAGTGTGGCTTAAAAGGATGGAAGAGAAGAGTTTGATTCACTTCCGTTTTTTCACTCGATGGAGGCGTCTCTTTGAAATAAGGTGAAGGTGGTTTCTCTGCCTAAGATAAGAAAGGTAAGAATCCTTGGTTGTCTTGCACACTGGTGAACTCTTAAGGGAATGATTTTCTCTTTGAAGTCATTTTGATCTGTTTTTTTCTAGTTTGAATACTTTTGAGAGATGTGTTTAGAGCATTTGAACAATTGAAATGCTTTGAAACAAGAGTTGAGGATGTGCTGATTTGTGCGTCTGGGCAAGCCTTTTTGGGACGTGCAGGTATGGGAGTTTTTTTGAAGCACTTTATAAAGAATCAAGTTTATATATAAAATGTATTAATTGAATATTTAAAAACATTTTTTTGTATGAATGTTTTTAGAAGACCCTATGGATAGATGTTGTACATGAGCAGTGGGAGATTGTTTGAAAAAACTCTCCTGAAGAAGCCTGAGGAAAGGCGAAACATGTAGAGAGAACAAAAGGAGAACAAAAGGATTGACGTTCTTGTAACGCAAGAATTAAAGTGCAATATAACTCTTTCTGCTTACGAAGTGAAATGTATTAACATCTGATGATATGTTATGTGAAGATTTATATTTAATGGTTATATTTGAATGTTTAGAAAATTGGAAATGATTTTTATAAGGAGTTGAATGTAGAACGGACGTGTATATGTGTAGTATGGGTGGTGTGTGAATTTTGTCTATTGTTTTTATAAAGATATTATGTCTATTGTGTGGGGTATTATGGATTAATTGTGAATATTTTTCATGAATTTTTCACCAATAAAGATTATTGAATTGGATTGATGTCACAATATATGTATTAGCTGCAATTGGTTTGTGATATATAAATAATTAGCCAGGATTGGGTATCCTGTCATATGACAGGGCAAAGGTAGCATCGGCGCCATTTTTCTATCAACGCACCCATGGCCCAAGAGTGGAAGATCACAACGGGACCCCCCCACTGGACCCCAGGTAATTTAAGACATTTGGGGGGGGGGGGGTTCAGGAGGGTGGGGGATTTATTTTAAAGGGTCGGGGTGGGTTTTAGGGATGTTTTAGTGTGCCGGTTTTCCCGCCCTCCCCCTCCCCCTTCCCCTCCCCCTTCCCCCGATTTACGATTTTTGACGATAAATCGGGGGAATTCCTATTAAATATCGACTCTAACGATTTTTGACGATTTAAAATATATCGGACGATATTTTAAATCGTCAAAAAACGATTCACATCCCTATTAACATAACAACAATTCAATCCTGTTACAATTCAATCCTGTTACCTACTCCTCCGAATTGTTGACTAAGAATGCTTTATGAACGCTGGATCCTGTATATTGTTATTATATTATAGTTGTTGTATATACTAATATATTGTTATGCTTATCAGTATTATCCATACTTCCTGTTAATTGTATTCGGCTGTTACTTGTAAGGGCCCTGCCCAAAAGTTATTTGTTTTATGTAAACCGATACGATGTGCGAACGGCTATCAGTATAAAAGAGACTTTAAATAAATAAATAAATTAAATAATAAATTAAACAATGTAACATAACTTAACAAATGAGTTCAAATAACATACTGATGCAGCAGGGGGTTAAGACGCAGGTGATCTAATCTGGGTAAGCTTTTTGAAAAGCCAGGTCTTTAATTTATTTTTGAATTTGATGGTGCAAGGCTCAAGTCAGAGTTTTGTGGGTACTGAGTTCTAGCGGGTGGGACCGGCAATAAAGCTCGGTACCTCGTGGAGGTGAGGTGTGCCTTCTTGAGGGATGGGATATGGAGACTTCCTGTATTGTTTGCTCTGGTGGGGCGGACTGAGAGTTTGAGATGGAACGGCTCATTAAGCCAGTTGGAGTTGTGTCTGTAGATGGATTTGTGAATAATAGTAAGGGTTTTATAGAGGATACGCGAAGGGATCGGGATCCAATGCAAGTCTTTAAGGATAGGGGTAATATGGTCATATTTACGGGCATTTCAGAAAACCCTGCTCCAAAGATGAACTAATTTTCTCCTTCACAGATACCCTCAGTGATCTCGATCTATCCAACCCTGAATCTGCCTTCTCCAACTGGCACAACATCACCAGAGACATTGCCATCAAAATCTGCCCCCTAACAACCAAACCCTAAACTCTTCCCACAACTCTAGAAAACCATGGTACACCCTAGAACTAAAAAACCTCAAACGTGATCTAAGAAACTCTGAAAAGAAATGGAGCATGAATCCATCCCCCTCCCCACAGGCTTCATACAAACCCACCCTATCCCTCTATAGAACCTCTATACTTAATACCAAACATGACTTCTACGCCCTCAGAATTCACAACATTCATTACAACGCCAAAGCGCTCTTTTCCTGTTTCAGACCTCACAAAAACTGCCCCCCCATCCCCAATAAAGAATCTAAAACCATGTGTGACAACCTTACTCACTTCTTCCATGACAAAATAGCCAAGCTTACAGCCAGCTTTCCCACCTCCACCACCCTCTCAAACACCCCCTCTGTGTGCAGGAAGATCACAACACCCCTGGTGTCAGGGTTAGGGCACTGTGTGCAGGAAGATCACAACACCCCTGGTATCAGGGTTAGGGCACAGTGTGCAGGAAGATTCATTCCTAACTGACCTTTACTGACCTAAAAAGTGTCAATAATTTGTATCATTTTCTGTTAGTGTTCCTGAGTTTCCATTTCCCATCCCCCCAACCATCACCTCAGTGGGAACCTTGGTAACATCAATAGATAAGAGGGCAGCCAGCCAATAGGAATACATATTCATTCCTAACTGACCTTTACTGACCTGGAAAGTGTCAATTTGTATCATTTTCTGTTAGTGCGCACTAACGGGAGTTAGTGCGCACTAACACGATTTAACGATTTTTAACGATAAATTGTTAGAATTTCTATTGTGTTGTGTTCTATAATGATTTAAGACGATATTAAAATTATCAGACGATAATTTTAGTCGTTGAAAAACGATTCATATCCCTATCTATTATATTATATCCTAAGTTTTTGCTCTATATTAATGTTCTTCATTATATGTAATGCACAGTTACATTTTTTATATACTGTTTTCTCAACATGTTACTTGTAAACTGATGTGATGCTCTGAGAACGTCAGTATAGAAAAACCTTTAAATAAATAGATAAATAAATAAATAAATAAATATGACATACATCTCCATGCTGACTTGGAGAAGAAGACATACCCTCTGCTTCCTTTTCGAATTTCTAGAACTCTTTAGCCGTGTTAATAATCAGCCTGACTGCAGCTCCTGAGAAACTCCTCCTATTTACTTCTCAAAACTTCTCTTTTGCAGGGTCCAACCAAACTGTCACAATTCCTATATCCTTTCATGTTTTAATATGTTAAGGACCCTTTTGTTGTCTACTGTATTTCCTTGGCTTTATGATAAACCTTTTTGTTCTTGTATTAGTTTTCCCATGGGCATACACATCTCATGAGAACTTTAGGAACTTGCTGTAAACATATTATAAGTTATCCATTTCAGTTAAATTTAGCTAAGAGATTTCAAACTTAGGGTGGTCATTTATCAAGCTGCGATATTTTAGTATGGGAGGGTAAAATAGCACAGTGGTTATGCAATATTGTTTATCAAGGAAAATGGCCATAATATTGCAGCAAAATGGGGGAAAATGCATGATGGTAGCCCACTTCAATCGGGCCTGCAATCCTGTAAAGGACCATGCAGTCCAAACATTACCCCCATAGAGGGGGTCTAGGAACACCCACACCAAACCCTCTGCCACCTCTTGAGGTGGACCAGCAGAGGCAAAAGTAAACAAAAAAAATTAAAGTAATTTGGCAATGCGCCACCCCATTCCCAAACCCCTCTCCTTTCCATAGAAGTCATGCCCTTTTTCTAACACACCCCACTAGTTCCAGTCCCCTCCAAGGCAACCAATGCTTCACCTCTCTGGAATTCCCCTTTCACATCCATAGATGAAATCCCTGATTTCCAGTGGCTTCTGCACCTTAGCCACCCCTTATATAAAACACTTCTCTGGTGTCTAGTGTTGTCTGAAATGCCCCCTAGCACCAGACCTGTCAACCTCATGTTTCAAAATGGCACCAAATGGCCTTTGCCCTATCACATGATAGGGGCACAGGCTGGTCAGTGCCATTTTGAAAGATGGTGTCAACCAGAGCAGAGTTAGGGTGTGCTCCAGGCCCCATGAGATGCCAAGAATTTCTTCAAAAGGTATGGGGAGGGAACATGGGGGGGCCGCACTAGACACCAGAAAGGTTTTCTGTGTCAGGGGGAGGTACAGGAGGGGTGGCTGGGATGAAGGCGGAATCATTAGAAACCAAGAATTTCATCTATGGAATGGGGGGGGGGGGGGGGCAAGGGAGTTGGGTGCCTTGTGTGGTTGGAACCAGGTGGGGTAAGAATCGGGGGGATGATTTTTATGGAAAGGGATGGAGAATGGGAAGGGTATAGTGTCACCATGCAACTTTAAATTTATTTATTTTATCTTTGTCCCTGCTAGGCCATCTCTAGAGACAGCTGGAGGGAGTGGGGGTAGTGAACAGGGGTCCTCCTAGACCCCCATGGGATTATTTCATTTTGTGAAAGAGATTTTGGACCACAATGACGCATTTAATATTACAGCAAATGCATCAGGACATGCACCAGTGTCTCCATTCTCTCATGTGAAAATATCTACATCTCCTCAATTTTTATTATAATAACGCGGCTTCCTTTATTTTGGGCAAGTTATATTAGTTTATTAGCATATAATTAATAGTGCATTAGCTGCTTTGTATGCATTTGACAAATGTATACATGTCAATGCATGCACCACTTCAAATTTCAATAGGGGTCATAATTTTCAGCAAAAAAAGTGCAATATCACAAATATTGTGCAGTATTACCACAATCTGAGAATACTGCATGATAAACAGTGTTTATCATGCAATAAATGCTGTTTTCCCACACATGCCTAATTCATCCTGTTTCAGGGGCAATGAATCCCGAATGAATTTTTCCTGAAATTTCAGGAAAAATGTGTTTTCGGGTCCCCTTCGAATTTCAAAGGCCCGAACTGCGGGAAATTCCTGCGGCGGGCCAAAAATGAATCTACCCGTTAAAGATGTGCATCATAATAACATATAGTGTTTATTTCCATTTTTTTACTTGTAAATTTTAATTCCATGCCTTTGCACTTTCCCTTTGAAACTTTTATACAAAGTATAGTTTGCTCTCCCCTGCACTGACTCAATTTCCCCCCTTCAGATCCTCTATGGCAGAGTTGAAAGCACAAGCACTAGTAATAGCAGTCTACTGGAGTGTTCAGATAGGTGCTCCTGTCTCTGACCTGAAGAGAAGATGATTTTCTGAAACATAATTCAGAAAATTCCGAATTAACAGTATTAGGACCAGATTTTAAAAAGGTTACACATGTCAATCCTCCAGATTGACGCGCGTAACCAGTCTTAAGCACTGGACCTATTTTAAAAAGGCCCGGCGACGCACGTAAAGCCCCGGGACGCGTGTAAGTCTTGGGGCTTGCTAAAAGGGGTGGGGTGGGGGTGGGGCCAGAGGCTCCAGGCACAGCGGCCATTTGCCGTAAGTTTAGAAACAAAAAAAAAGAAAAAATGGTAGGGGGAAAGAGCGGGGGAGGAATGGGAAGGGAAGAGAAGGTGGGGTGGGGGTGTAGGGAAGTTCCCCTCTGAGGCCGCACCGATTTCGGAGCAGCCTGGGAGGGAATGGGAGAAGGCAGCGTGATTGGGAGCGGGCCCAGCATGGACAAGGTGCATAATTGTGCACCCCCTTGTGCGTGCTGACCCCAGATTTTATAACATGGGCATGCCTGTGCATGCATGTTATAAAATTGGGCGTGCATGTGTGCGCGCCAGGTAGCATGCGGACATGTACGCCCGTGCGCTCCTTTTTAAAATCTACCCCTTAATGTAGGATCTTGGGGTTTTTTGGGTGGTTTTCAGGGAAGCATCTCTTCAGGACGAAGGTAAGACAGCAGAGTACTAATGACCACAGCCATAGCAGGGCAATTTGACACCTATGACCAACTGAAAAAGTGTTCCCTCACCCTGTACACACCACCACAAACTGGGAGCTTTTTTTGTTATTCTTTATTGACATTTAAACAAAACAATGAATGAAAACCAAGATAAGGAAGGATACAAGATAATAAAATGCAACAAAGCACATACTAGGAAACAATCAAACGGGAAAAAAAGGTTACATACCCACACTTCCCTTCAAGTCTTTATTATATTGGAGCCTAACTAAGAAAAACAACAAGAAAATTCTACAACAAGCCAGCTTGCTAATCAATTTTGCTCATTTTATCCCTTATCAACCATTATCTCCCTAGAATGGCCAACTAAATAACAGATTTATCAGTTATAAATGTTTCCAGATGGACTGGGTCAACAAAAGTGTACTTGTTTCTCTGAAGGATTACTAAGCATTTACAAGGAAACTAAGAGAAAAAACCCCCAGGGAAAGATTTTAAAGATAGAAAAATATCTCCTTCACAGTTGTGTTTCGCAAGAAACATCTGGAAAAACCTGTATTCTAGCACTACAGAAAATCTCATTCTTGTATTTGAAATAATGTCAAAGTATTAAATCTGTCTAAATCTGCAACAAATGTGACAATCAATGTAGCTCTAGAGGGTGTAATATCTTGTGAATCCTGCAGGAAAGCAGTAACATTTGAACTAATAAATGAAGTTAATACATCCATGCATCCTTCTTCTTTAATTTGCCTCTTCAATTCAGGAATATAAAAATATCTTGAGAGCAATATCTGATGAGATTTGCAAAACCTCTTCTGTATATTTCGTAAAATGTTGTAATGGAGACATCAACCTAGTCTTAGAAAAATGTAATATGCAAAGATTTTTAGCTCTCAAGGTGTTTTCAAAAGATTCCACTTTAGAATGTAAAACAAGATAATATGTCATTAGCAGCCAATGTTGACTGTATAGTACTCAAAGAATTAGAGAGAGATAAATTTACTGACCTTGAGAATCAGTTTATTGTCTAGCAGGCTGATCCATTTAAATCAGCCCGGAAAAAGGGCGCCTAGTGTTGAATGCTCTCTTTCCTAACGCATGCCCAGCCACCTCTCCTGGGCTCTTGATTGAATATTTAAATGAGGGCTCATGCTGCCATGGAGGCGCTAGGGACAAATGTGCACCACTAGCACATCCTCGGCAGCGGACGCCCAGAAGAGGTCGGCTGTCAGTGGGTTAGGAAAACGGATGCCCAATTTTACGAGTATCCATTTTACTAACCTGGGCACAGCCACAGGTTAGGAAAATGGATGCTTGTTAATAGAGCGTCCCTTTTCCTAACCTGACTGCGGGCCACTTCTTTTTTTGTTTTTTACATTCTGCCCTTTTTGTTCCTCTGACTTAATATTGCTATAATATTAAGTCAGAGAAAGTACAGATAGCAGCATTTTCTGATTTTCTGTACACTTTTTTTTGCCTGATTAGAAAGTAACACTTGCTTTGGACAGGTGTTAATTTCTGAGGGTAATATGGATCCAATATGGAATCTGTCCAAGTAACTAGCTTCCACATATCCTTAAATGTAATCTCTTCTGGTTCAGCAAAGCTTCTACTGGTCACCATGCCTTTTAAACCAGGTAATGAATTAATCACATCTGGAACTGGAATAGAAATAGCCATTCTTATATCAGTTGTCCCAGGCAAAGAACTCTGGATCCTTGCCAGCATTGGAAATTGTCCCCAAGATAGATGTAGCAGGAGTAGGATGGTGTGAAAAAACCCTTTCCACTGTCCCAGGATGTCTAGCACTAACAGAGGTATCCAAGGGGTTCGTGCAAAGATTCAATATACCACCACTTGAGACAATCATCCTTATACTTAGGGAGAAAGGCAGGTAGAGGTAGAGGGCAAAGAACTCAAAGAAACCTCACCTGTAGATTCTCATATTTCACCATCAGTTTGTGTATTGGGATGAATCAGATGATTGTCTAATGGTCCTTGTATCAAAGTTGAGGCAGCAAGGAATGTAGAAGCTTTCTGTTTCCTTCTTTTTTCCACAAATGCTCGAGAAACATTTTCCCTATGGGATGCACCCCTTATCATGCATCTTCGGCACATTTGTGTCGGTGTGCTGCAGAGTGCCTGGTTTTGTAGTCAGCTTCAGTGCTGCAGGACCCCAAGACTCAGGCTGTCTACCTCATGCCAGTTGGAATCACTGCAATCTTGCAAGCTGAGATAGCCAGGAAATGCACAGCAGGAGACATTTTTTATTTAAAGCAAGACACAAGTGTTATTTACTCTTTCGGATAGTAGAAAGACTAGGGGGCACTCCATGAAGTTAGCATGGGGCACATTTAAAACTAATCGGAGAAAGTTCTTTTTTACTCAACGCACAATTAAACTCTGTAATTTGTTGCCAGAGAATGTGGTTCGTGCAGTTAGTATAGCTGTGTTTAAAAAAGGATTGGATAAGTTCTTGGAGGAGAAGTCCATTACCTGCTATTAAGTTCACTTAGAGAATAGCCACTGCCATTAGCAATGGTTACATGGAATAGACTTAGTTTTTGGGTACTTGCCAGGTTCTTATGGCCTGGATTGGCCACTGTTGGAAACAGGATGCTGGGCTTGATGGACCCTTGGTCTGACCCAGTATGGCATGTTCTTATGTTCTTCTTATGTTCTTATGTGACCTTGGTCCCAAATGCATGACCATTATATCTGTATTGGTATGATCCTTAACATCTACCGAACTGATTAGTAATCTCTGCTTTGTAAAGCGGTAGAGGTTGAAAAAGGACTATGTGCCTTTAAACTATGATGATGTCATCTACAGAAAGACCCTCAACAAATACAAAATAAATGACTATAACTTAGAAATAGAAACATGAAAACAACAACTATACTGGAAATGCCAAGACAACAAATTCTTGGAGAGAATTAGAACCAAAAATGAATTTGCCCCTGTATTTTGCAAAATACAAAGATATGAAACGCACATTCCCAAAGTTGACATATTCCATTCACTAAACTGAAAATGTTTTTTTCTCTATTTTCTTGACATTTTTTCTAATCATTTTGGTCCTCATCTTTTTTTCTCTTATTTTCTTGTTTGTCTCCAATCCTCTTTTTTAGGGTATTCTGTCCATTATCCATTTCTTCTCCCTCTTCCTCTCTTCTTCAGTTCCTTCTTTACATGCCTCTGACATTGATCATCTCATTTTCCTCCATGCCTCTCTCTCTCTCATTATATACTCAGATTCCATACATTTATCTTCTCTCCAGCTTTCAAAACCTACATCTTCCCAACTCTTTGCTATTGCCCCTTTTCAGCCTTCTGTCCCCCTCATTGGGTTACTCCTTTCATCATCTCCAACCATCTAGCTTCCTTGTCCTTTCCAATAGCTGCTCCCATTCCTCTCAGAAAATCTTTTTCTCCCAAGTCATTTCCCCTCTTTTCTCACCTTCTGTCCTTTTCTCTCTCTTTACCCTACCTCCTACTTCCCACAACCTATACCTTCATCCTCTCCTCCCTTAACTTATACCCCCTCCCCTCCCATCATTCTCTCCACCTTCCATACTCCCTCCCTTGCCTAGCCCTCCCCTTACATACTTTTCATTCTGCCCCATGTATCCTCCTTTCCTTAATTCCCTCAACTTCCCTCTCACCTTCTTTCCTTCTCCTCCTTCCAACCCCCTAATAATCCATCCTTCTCCTCCTCGACTTCACCGAACTCTCATACTTTCTATCTTCTCCTCCTCTGCACACCCTCTGATCTCTCACCTTCCATCTTGCCCATCTTCCATCCTCCCCTCCTCCATTCCCTCACCTTCTAAACCCCTCACCCATCCTATAAGTAATAGACAGGAAGAGGAAGTTAGGTAAGTCCAGGAAAGCAGATCAAAGGGTAGGCTGAATTGTAAAACTCGGGAGAGATTAAAACAGTTATTGATTTTACTATGGTTTTGTGGGGCTTCCAAGCTTAATCTAACCCAAAACAGTGAAATAACTGCTCTTGTATGTACAATATAGCAAAAGCTCAGATAGAGTTAGGATTTATGTTTTTGCTTTCTTTCAAATACTGTTTGCATGTTGTTTGTTTCTCCTTATTTTCCTTTGTATAAATAAAATCCACATAAAGATAGAGCTGCAGAGCCTTTTTTTTCAGAAAGCAGCCATAGATTCATACCAACCTAGTAAACATGATATAAGTACCAGATGTTTTACTACTGTATACAGCAAAATATGAATTCAGACTTCACAATATGGATGCTGACTTGTGTGCCAACAGAAGAAAACAGAGATGATGAACTTTGGCCAGAAACCAATACATGACTGAGTTATGTGCTCTGCCAGCACAGCTGTTTAACAAGGCCCATAACACTTCTCCATAAATAGAGGTTCTGAGTCAAACAGGCCAAGTGTGTGTGTAAGAAAAGACCTGCAGCAGAGACCTGATCTGCCTGACACACCAATTCTGAAAGGCAGACATCAGAAAAGTTAGCTCACAGGTGAGCTCTACACAGCCAGGCAGAGCCTTGGTCAAGATTTCACAAGACCAGATGTCATGCTGCCGGAGATCACAAGAGCCAGAGAGGGAGGACCAGCAGTCCAAAATGAAGAAGAAACTCCATTTTATGCTCCTATTCATTATTTATGACCTCCTACATATGCATATCCAGGCTGTGGAAATGAGCAGTGATTCTCACAGGCAGGGAGACAAACTAGTCTGATTTCAGCCTTTCTTAAAACAATATATCTTTATTACAGCATCACACATGCACAAGAGTAGACTGTCTTCCCTTCAGAAATTTAATCTATTTACTTGCAGTTCAGTACTGCTTTTCTCAGTACTCACAGTTCAGCTTTGTCTCAGCTCAGTGTTTGGACAGTATTATGTTACAGGAGCTGCCTTCCCCCTGGAGACCTGGGCCTGGTCTGGTTATCTTCAGCTGGATCCCAGCTCTTATTCCTCAGCCTCTGGTAATGTCCTCTGAGCTCCACCTGCCCCGCAGGATCCCACCCATAAAGCATACTCTCCTTAGTGGATTTAAGGTGGACCAGGCATCTAGCCTGATCCTGCAGAGGTAAATAGGGGAACACTAAGTGCACTATCTCACACTGGCTTTTAAAAGCAGCAGGGGAGAGGGATTAAATGGGATGGCAGCATAAAATGACTGATTAACACATGAAGATGATATCTGAACAATCACTCTCTGCCCTTCTCCACAGCCCAGTGGACGAGCTTCAGCATACTAGAGGTTACTGCACATAAGAAAAAGTCTCCTGCCTGCCGCCTAGCAGCCCAAGATGAATGGAGACCTTAATGTGTGCTGCCATTTCAGGGACATCCTCTATGGGCCGCAGCATCTCTCATGGCCCTGCAAACTAGACATTTATAATGGTGAGACAGATGGTAATCTTCTAAAGTTATGACAGATATTAAACTCAGCAAATTAATGACATCCTAAGCAAGTCAAAGCTATTTTGATATATAGTGCTTTGAGTTCATTTACAATATTCAAAGTTATACTCATTACCAGTGTATGATGTGTGAAGGATTGCAGTATAAGTATCTTCTCTTAGATCCTTAAGTTGTCTGTATTATTCTAGCCAGTAAGCCTGAAGTGTCTGATAAAAGTCTGACTTTGAGGCAAATAGTTGTCCTTTCCTGTTCTTTTAGGATCACTTGTAAGGTAAATAAGTGGTACACTTCAGTAGTGTTGCCCCTCCCCAGAGACAGGGAGAGACAGGAGGGGAGAGGAAAGTGGGCTTTTCCTCACAGGCTACAGAATACCCTTATATTCTTACAGTAATATTTTCTAAATTACTGTTTTGAAAGTTGTTGCATTGGACCTAGCATCAGTATCACCAAGGTTGATATTCAATAGGCCAATGAACAAGAAATTTACCTGGGTAAACTTAGGCAGATAAATTACTCAAATATTCAGTGAAATACCTTGATAAGTCTTGCACTGATTATACCTGGATAAAGTTATCTGGAATACTTTAGGACAGCTATCATGACTAGACTAATCTGATTAACATTAGCTGAGTAGTTTTGAATATCAGTACCCACTGGCTAAAATGTAATACTCTCCTAAGAACACCTCCATAATTGCCTTTTGTCTGGGTAACTCATTACCCAGACAAAATTTAGACAGAGAAGGGGAGAGGGATTTTCAAATATCTGTTTTTATCTGGGTAACCCCCAAAGTTGGAAATAATATAATGGCAAAAAATAAAATTACTATCCCCAGAAACCATAATATATTAAATATTAGGAGTTATACAGTCAATTTCTAGTAAACTTTAACAAATTAAAAAGCAATATTTTCTTTTTGAACAACTTATTTACCAATTTTAATATAAATGTAATTGTGCATACAACTTATATGAACACTTAAAAACACAAAACAATCTGTGTCAATACCATACAACAAATCCATATAATATATATTAAAAAATGTTTGGGTATTACTACAGAAAATCTCATACAAAAAGAAGATAAAAAATAGAAAGATCATATACAACCTACATACTGAAATACTCATTCACCTACATTTATTCAATTTTCACACACAATCACTCTCTCTCTCTCTCTCACTCTCCCTCTCTCTCCAGTGGTTGTAGGTAGGAATTACAACAATTCTGGCACATCGCAAAGTGCAAAAACGTTATTGTAATTTGCGGTAATACCTATGCGAAGTGCTAAGATAGAGCACTTTGCGATAAGCAGCCTATTACCATAAAACACAACCCTTTTCCTATCACATGCGATATTTAGTGCATTTTGATAAATCTAGGCCTAAGGGGGTTATTTTCCAAGCCTCATTATGGCCTTTCTGCACATGTTAAGGTATTTTTTCATGAGAGAGAGAGAGAGAGTGTGCGCAAGTTATAAAATCGGGGTCGGCATGTGCAAGGGGGTGCACAATTGTGCACCTTGCACGCGCCAAGCCTGCGCTGAACCACCCTGTCTTCCCCCATTCCCTCTCAGGCCACTCCAAAATCGAAGCGGCCTCAGAGGGAACTTCCCTACCCCCTGAACCCACCTTCCCTTCCCTTCCCCTACCTCCCCCACCCTTTCCCCCTACCTTTGTCATTTTCTTTTTTTTATCTCAAAACTTACTTCAGCCCTGGTTTACGTGTATTGCCAGGCCTTTTTAAAACCAGGTTTACGCGTATTGCTGGGCCTTTTTAAAATAGGCCCAGCGCACGTAAACCTGGTTACGGGTGTAACCCTTTTAAAATCCGGCCCATTAGGTATAAGCATCCGTCTCTTTTGCTCTCATATTTATGGAAGCCCACAGATCGAAGGGAGTTCATTCTTTTTTAATCAACTCCACCTCTGTTTAACATGTATACTAATGGGTACTGTTCTCTATCCCAGTTCCCTTCTTGCATTGTATCTGCAAGGGTTTTCTATGGATAATTTACTTAGACAACAGCTTCTATGTTATTCATTAATATTGTAAAGTACTCTAAAAGGTTAACCTAGGCGTTACTGATGAGCTTTTGTAATCAGCGCAGCTTTCTATTTCATACAAAAGGCCCAAAGGAAATAAAAATCCCCTCCCTCCCACACACATGTTTCTGCACAGATGTCGTAAACTGTTTTATATGTAACTGTTAATACAATACTCTAAATGTTAATCTGAGCTACATTGGTGACCTTTACCCCCCAAATAGCCTTTACTCACCCAGGTTGCACAATCAGGAGCTTTCAAACAAAGGGAAAAATAGGCAAATTCTCTCGATAAAAAGTACAAATCGGACAAGCCCTGCATTCTAGAACTGAACAAGGAACTTCTGGGAATGAAAAATGTATCTAAACGTAGGTATTTGCATTATACCTGTCAATATACATTTTAGAAGTCATTCACACATTCATAGGCTCAAGATTAAAACAAATTATCAAAAATAAAGGAGTCAAAGCAAGAAAAATAAATCAAGAGGAATGACTATATGCACCATCTGTCTTGTTCTGTATCTCCCCTTTTATATACAGTAACCATGCAGAAAGGCTCATAAACTCCCTAAATTCTCTTTTCTCCCTGCAGCAACTGAAAAATGCTTCTCCACTCTTTTCAAGGTGTATGTAAATGGAAATCAGAACAATTTACGATCGTGTCTCATTACCTCTCTCTTTTTTTTTTTTTAACACTGGAGTGATTTTCTCTCAAAAATCTCAGTGAAAACCAGCATTTGGCGCATACAGGTTTGCAAAGTCAGAGGAAATTGTTATTAACATTTAAGACAACTATAAATCTATGTACCTCAATGTCCAACGTGTCCTTGCTAAGCATACCAGCCATGTCGCTTTTATTTATGGTATATTAGTGCTGGCAAGAAGTGAAAGATCTTGACCCCACAGTAAAGACAAAACGTTGTATCCAGCTAGTGCTGTGTGAAAGCAGCTCCTCTTCAAGCCTGAGTGTTTCACTCCCTGCAGGCTGCTCACAAGTTCAGATATCCATGAGGGTGGAGCCACCTTTCACACATGAGCTTATATTTAACCAGTTGGATAGAAATGGAAACTGTTCTGCATGAAAAGGCACCCGGACAGAAAACAGGATATACTGATATGAGATCTCTTGCCCCCCTCCTTCATAGCAACAGGGGCATCGGAGATACTCACAAGCAGTCAAAAAGCAAGGGCGCTAAGTAGAACATCCCAGAAAATAAGGATCATTTGGGTCATCTGATCTTCTAATTTGTACCTGCTACTGTGCTGCATTGACTGCTTCCAGCGAATTTGGAGACCACACATAGGATCTTCATTTGCGCATTGCAAACAACTTGAACATTCAGAGATTGAAAATGCTTCCTGTTGTGATATCAAAGTACGTACACCTCTGTTTCTATTAATAGATACACTATATAAACAAAGTCATTTCTAAATAAAAAATTGATATATACTTACTTGTTGGCATTATAATTGCGCCGAGTCCTCTGTTTATATAGTGTATCCTGTTGTGATATGCCATTTCTCTACCATGTGGGGGAGAGGGGGTGGTAAGAGCAACATGGGTGCAATCAATTGCATCCATTTCATTTGACCTGCCAGCTATGTTGCACAAAGCATGTTTCATCTCCTGCCACTCCATATACTGCTGTGGGCACTCTATGTGCTACCTGACCTGTTTCATCATGGCCCTCAGTACTGGACTGAAATGCCTGGATAATGTTGACTGCTCCATGCCAACCACCACAGCCACTATGCCTGCTCCCTCTGTCCCCCTGCTAGTAAAGTGTTTGTTCCATGCATGCTTGAATTCTGCTGATGTTTTGACTCCTCTCACCTCTGCTAGAAGTTTCACAGATTTTCTCTGTTTCAAAGTGTAGCGTGTACTTAAGCATGTAGGAAATTTATGCAACAGATTTGTTGCATTGAACTGGCAGAATTAGCCGTTCTTTGCACGAGCAAAAGTTTTTCTTCAAAAAAGGAATTACATAATGTATAAAGAAAATAATGTAATAAACCTTTCTGCTTTATTAGCTGTTTTCCAATTTGGTGAAAGTAGGAATGGAAAATTTGGACTTCCAATTCTGGAACAAGTTGTATAGTTGCTCATGTGTATTTGTATGCTTGTCTATGTTTGTATGTGTGCCTCTGTGTGTATATAGTGTTTGTGCTTGTGACTGCTGGGAATCTGGACTGGAAAGAATGGGTCCAGGTTGAACATGTGTTGGTTCAAGCAGTGATAAAAGCTAAAAACCTTTCCCTTTCCACTACTGTCTTGTCAACCAATGTGAGCCACTATCTGCTTATGCTGATTGGTCAGGAAGACTTTTATGCTATCATAAACCTCCAGGCAGGATCCCATCCAGGCACAAACCCTCTAACCATATTAGATATATAAAGAGAAGATCTAAGAAGCTTGCAATATAAATGATTAATTCTTCACTATGAAATCCCTAAATTCTATTTATTTTTACTTATATGCTTATAATTCAGTTTTCAATGCACTTATAAACTTTAGCTCAGAACAGATCATGAATGAAAAAGCACAAAATATATTTTAATACTAAAACATAAGACCAAGCAGACAGCAAAACATTGCAATGTCAAATATAAATTAATATATAAAATGTATCAAATATAATTAAATTTAGCATAGAAACAGTCTAAACCAGGGGTGGGCAATTCCAGTCCTCGAGGGCCATAAACCTGTCGAGGTTTTAGGATATCCTAATGAATATGCATGACATAGATTTGCATACAACTGAGGCAGAGTGCATGCAAATCTCTCTCATGCATATTCATTAGGGATATCCTGAAAACTAGACTGGTTTGTGGCCCTCGAGGACCGGAAGTACCCACCCCTGGTCTAAACAATCATTAGTGAAGGTGCCGTGCCAATGCAGATGCCACCAATAACATGGTGCCATGGTCAGAGCACAGCGTGGGTGGGGGGTCCGATGCAGTCTCTGGGGGGCTCTCCTTGGCACACTTACATGGTTCTGTGTCACTTCCATGCCAGCATGCCACTGATGTTACTGCCTCAGCAATTGCATACAGGATGATGTTGGTGAAATAGTGCTGTCATCACGTGATGTTCCTTCTGCAGCACTATTCGCACATGCCTGGTTGCCGCGATGGTTGGGGGTGGCTGGTAAATGGAAGGTACCTCCTGGGGTTGGGGGCAGGGCAAGATGTGATGGAAGGCCCAATTGTGCAAGTCAAGGTGAGAGGAACATCTTGTGGGTGGTCTGTAAGCACAGAGAAGTTAACCCAGGGTCAGGCTCAGGACCCGAGGCCAGAGCACTGGCAGTGTTGGTCCTTTTCTTATCTACTCTCTTTTGCAAATGAGGGCATCCACTGGGGATGCACTGGAGTAAATTAAATCTGGCACATCCCCATCAGTGGAGGGCGCTATTTTGAGGTACAGCAGTTCCATACAGTGCCAGACACCATACAACAAATGGTGCTCCTTCCTGAGGAGGATGTGCCGGAGTTAATTTATTCTGGTGTGTGCCCAGAGGATTCTATCATTTGCAAAAGAAAGAATACAAGAAGAGGAGCTATGCAGCCAGTGCTCTGGCCTCAGGGCCTTGGCCTGACCCTGGACCAAGATCCTGTGTCAGACCTGGGCCTGGCTTGAGGCCTAGGCATTAGGACCTGGCCTCTGAACAGGGCCCTCATGTCTGGCTTGGGCTTGGGCCTGAGGTCTAGCTTAGGCTGAGGTCCAGGCATAAGGACCCAGCCTCCGGGCCTTACCTGGGCTCAGGTCCAGGCATTGGGACTCAGCCTCTGGGTCAGGCCTCGTTATTGAGCCTGGGCTCAGGCTCTGGCCTAGGCCTAGGCTGGACAAGACCAGGCCTAGGCTGGACAAGACCTGGACAAGGCTGGACAAGACCTGGCCTAGGCTGGACAAGACCAGGCCATGGCATTGGGCCTGGGCTCAGGCTCTGATCTAGGCTCCAATGTCAAGCCTCGGTTTAAGCTGAGGCCCAGGTGATGGGCCCCAGCCTGGGCTTTTGGCTTTATCCAAGGCCCAAGAATCACTACCTGGCTGAAGCTGTTGCACCGGAGGTGGACCCTTGGGCTGAGATGGGGTTGATGCAACCTGTAGATAGGAACCTATGGGTCCCCACCGTTGGCAGGCAAAGTGGGCTGATGGACGGAGGCCAGCAGACGCTTCACCAGTACCAGCCTTTGTTCCCCATGGGTTGAGCCTTTGGATACCGGGGCCGGCTGGACTTAGGTGGCCTCTGTATGTCATCATCGATGGAGTGATCAAGGTCAGCCCAGAGACAGCAGGAGAGAGATCATACAGTCTAGTACTGGACGAGGTATTGTCCTGGAGACCCAGGCGCCAAAGGAACAAAGTCAGACAGGGGGCGCCCAAGCAAGAGCAGGCCAAAATCCAGGATGTAGGCTGAAGAGGCATCATAGAGCAAGCTTGACTAAGGGCTGGCGGCAAGCAAGGCTGATCACGGAGATAGTCGAACATAGTCAAGCAAAGCAGAGGTCTGGGTCTGGAGAGAGGTAACGGAGTTGTCAGGCAATGCAGAGGTCTGGGTCTGGAGAGAGGCAACGGAGTAGACAGGTGATGCAGAGGTTTGGGTCTGGAGAGAGGCAATGCAGTAGTCAGGTGATGCAGAGCTCTGGGTCTGGAAAGAGGAAACAAAGTAGTCAGGCGATGCAGAGATCTGGGTCTGGAGAGAAGCGATGGAGTAGTCAGGTGATGCAGTGGTCCGGGCTTGGAGAGAGTCAATGGCGTAGTCAGGCAAAGCAGAGGTCCGGGCTTGGAGAGAGTCAACGGGGTAGTCAGGCAAGGCAGAGGTCCAGGCTTGGAGAAAGTCAACGGTGTGGTCAGGCAAAGCAGAGTCAAAGTCTGTGTAGGCAATCCAAGGAAGAGCTGAAGAGCAGGAATGCAGTAACAAGGAAATCAGGAACAAGGTTCAATCAAGAAACAGGAACACAGGAACGAGATGAATCTCTCTTTAGGCAACGAGTACTCGACCAACGAGGAGACCTGTTGCAAAGGCAAAGCTAGGGAGTGGAGTCTGCGCTTAAATACTAAAAGTCCGCTGACATCATCACCTGGGGCCATGGCTCAGTTCCTGCCGTGGGCCCTACTTAAGGTTCAGTGATGCGCTCGCGCCTAGGGAGGGATGGAGCGCCGAGTAGCAACATCCCTCCGCGGGCCCCGCAGAGAGGCCCGACGTGGAGCAATGGAAGAGGAAGCTGGACGAGACACCAGGGTCTGTAGCTGAGCCGGAGGCACCAGGGGTGGCCCGAGGATGGAGCTGGCAGCCCACCACCGCCAGAGATGAGGGACCAGGCGTTGGTTACTGAAGAGAGGTGAGGTTGCCATGCCGTGGGTCTGCCGTGGATGGCACGCATAACAGTGACCCCCCCTTGGAGGTCTGGGTTTGCCCGGATGGACCTGATGAAATTGTAGGAGGAGGGTTTTATCCAAGATGTTTCGAGCTGGTTCCCATGAGTTTTCTTCAGGGCCATAACCCTCCCAGGAAAGGAGGTATTCCTAATGGCGGCCCCTAAGGCGGACATCGAGGACTTCATGTAACCTATAGGTAGTATCAGTCTCAGTCACCAATGGAGGTGGTTCAGGAGCCTTTAGTGAAGGCCAGGACAGGACCACTGGTTTTAAAAGGGACAGATGGAACGTGTTTTGGATTCCCAGCATAAGCAGCAGCCGAAGCTGATATGTAACTGGTCCAATGTGTCGAGTGATCGAGAAAGGTCCAATGTACCTTGGTGCAAACCTTTGAGAGGGTATCTTGAGCTGGATATACCGAGTGCTCAACCAGACTTTCTGGCCAGGAAGGAATTCAGGAGCCGAGTGTCGGTGACTGTCAGCAGATCTCTTGGCCCGGGAAGCGGTTTGGCATAAGCAAAGATTTATCTGTTCCCATAATGCCTTGAGGGCATCAGCAGTGGCCTATGCAGCAGGGGAAGGTACTGATAACAGTATGGGCAATGGTGGTTGCAGTTGCTTCCCATAGGCGATGGAAAATCAAGACGTACATATAGCAGTGGCGATATGGGAGTTGTGAGAAAACTCCGCCCAAGGAAGGAGTTCAGACCAATTGTCTTGGCGGTTGTTTATGTAGGCACAGAGAAAAGCCTTTAAAGAGCGATTCATATGCTCAGCTTGTCCATTGGCTTGAGGGAGGTAAGCTGTTGTCAGACTGATGTTAATGTCGAGTTTACGACAAAGGGCACGCCAATATCTGGCAACAAATTGTGGACCTCTATCAGAGACAATGTCCTTGGGTAGGCCATGTAATCTGAAGATGTGATGAAAGAACATGCGTACCAACTCAGGAGCAGATGTAGGCCAGCAAAAGGACAAAATGGGCCATTTTCGAGAATCGATCTATTGTTACCCTTATAACGCTATGGCCCTTAAATGGTGGCAAGTCCATGATGAAATCCGTAGACAGGTGGTTCCACGGTTCCTCAGGAGCTGAAAGTGATTGAAGCAAACCCTTGGGTCCACCGACCGGGGGTTTATGTTGAGCACAAGTGTTACACGATTCGATGTTCGCTTTAGCGTCAGAGACCATAGTGGGCCACCAGAAGAACTGCTGGAGCAGCACCAATGTTCATGCTCGTCCTAGGTGACCAGCAAACTTCGAGTCATGTGCCCACCGGAGGACTCTTTCTTGGAAACGTTGGGGCACAACAGTCTTTCCAGTAGGGACTGGGTGAGTTGCAGACAAGAAAATACAGGCTGGCTCTATTATATGACCGGGTTCTTCCAGAGTATCTTCAGGCTCAAAAAAGCGTGATAGGGCATCTGCCCAGAGGTTTTTTCAGCTGGATGGTAACGAAGTTCAAAATTTAACCTGGAAAAGAATAAAGCCCATCAGGCCTGACGGGCATTGAGATGTTGGGCATGGCTTAAATGTTCCAGATTCTTGTGATCAGTGAATACAACAATCTTGTGCTGAGCGCCCTCTAACCACGGGCACCATTCTTCGAGAGCCAGTTTAATGGCGAGTAACTCGCGATCTCCGATACTATAATTTTGTTCTGCAGATGAGAACTTGTGAGAGTAGAATGAACATGGGACTACAGATCCAGAAGCGGTGCGATGGCTGAGTACCACCCCAGCCCTAATCGCGGAGGCATCCACCTGAACCAGGAAGGGGCAGCTCGGGTCTGGGTGATGGAGACAGGACTCAGCCAGGAAGGCTTCTTTGAGGCGGCGAAAGGCTATGATGGTTTCCGGGGTCCAATTTCGAGTATCTTGCCCTTAGGAGTCAATGCAGTCAAAACGGCTGCCAAGGTTGAATAAAGTGGAATAAAATGACGATAGTAATTTGAGAATCCTAAGAACCATTGGATGGCCTTAAGACCCATGGTAAGCTTGGCAGTATCCATAGAAAATCCTCATTGTGAAATGATGTGCCCGAGGAAAAGCAGACTGGATTTCTCAAACAAACATCTAATTTTGCAAATAAGTAATTCTCATGAAGGCGTTGAAGGACGGTATGGATGTCAATGCGGTGTGTAGCCAGATCTTTAGAAAAGACAAGGATGTAATCAGGTATGCCACAACCTTGGTATACAACAGGTCTCTGAAAATTTCATTCATTATTCGTTGGAAAACTGCGGGCACATTATGGAGGCCAAAGGGCATCACCAGGTATTTGTAATGCCCGTCTCTGGTGTTGAAAGCTGTTTTCCAGATATCATCAGGGTGAATCCGCTCCAAATTGTACGCCCCGTGTAAATCCAACTTGGTGAATATGGATGCCCCATGCAGGCGATCAAATAGTTCTGAGATCAGAGGCAGAGGGTACTTGTCTTTATGGGTAATCGAATTCAGACTGCAGTAGTCGATACACGGCCTGAGAGACCCATCCTTCTTAGTCAAGAAAAAGAATCCTGCTCCAGCAGGAGATGTAGAAGGACAGATGAACCCCTTAACAAGGTTTTCTTGAATGTACTCCGCCATGGCCTTCATCTCAGGCAGAGACAGAGGATAAGTATGCCCTCGGGGAGGCGTGGTCCAAGGTAGGAGTTCTATGGGACAATCAAACCTCTGAAGAGGTGGGAGAAGGTCTGCTCTTTGCTTAGAAAATACATCTTCAAAATCCGCATAGGGAGCAGGTATACCTGAAGAAGTGACTGCCAGAGGAACCACAGGTGGTGGCACCACTTTATGTAGACAAGACTGATGGCAGGTGGAACCCCATTCTACCAGCTGGAGCAACCCCCAATCAAATTGAGGGGAATGACGTTGGAGCCAGGTTAGTCCTAAGACTACTGGATGAATGGATTTCTCCAGTACTAATAATTCAATTTCTTCCGTGTAGAGGGTGCCAGTACACAGTTGAACTGGCTCTGTGGTCAGGAATATTCAACAGGGTAGTGGTTCTCCATAAATGGAAGCAATGCATACGGAGGTTTCCAGAGGATGGGTTTTTATACCCAGTAATTGGACTAGATCCTTGAGGATAAAATTACCTCCTGCTCCGGAGTCCACCAGAGCAAGAACTGGAAATGACTGGGAGTCCCAGATCAAGGTGACCGGTACAGACAACTGAGGGGCCAGAGACATAGCACCCAAGTTCAGGACCCCAACTGAACTTAGGCCGGGAAGCTTCCTGGATGAATAGGACAGACCTGTAGATGGTGGCCAGATGCTCCACAATACAGACACAGACTGGTTTGTGTCTGCCAGAGGCGCTCTTCCGGGGACAGCCGCCCATGGCCCAACTGCATGGGCTCTTCCATCTTGACCACAGTAGAGACCCTATCGGAGGCAGAGCTGGTGGTGGGTGGCAAATGGGAACAAACCCGAGAGGGCTTCTTGGGCATCTGATTCTCCCGGTGACGCTCTTGGAGATAATGATCAATTTGACCCGTCAAGTCTATAAGGTCTTCAAGAGAGGAAGGGAGCTTCCGTGCAGCAAGCTCATCCTTCAGCTACGGGGATAGTCCATCCAGGTAGATAGCTCGTAGGCAGTCTTCCTGCCAAGTGAGTTCAGATGCCAAAGTCCAAAATTCAATAGTGTAGTCGAATAAACGTCTTTGATCTTGACGAAGGTGTAACAAACTAGTGCTTGCCACGGCATGCCGCCCAGGATCATCAAAGGTCCGTCGAAACAAGGCCACGAATCGAGATAATTCCCTTAGAAGAGAGTCCGATTGCTCCAACAAGGCAGAAGCCCAGGCCAGTGCCTTCCCTTCGAGATGAGACAAGATAAAGGTGACCTTGGTTAATTCATCTTGGAAGACGGAGGGCTGCAGAGTGAACTGCATATAGCATTGGTTAATAAACCCCCGCAGAGCTTGGAGTCACCATTGAAACGCAGTAGAGCTGGTAGGGCCAACAAGGCTCTAGGAGTGGAAGGAGATGGCTGTTGATGAGAAGCAGCCGGCACTGGAACCGGGTTGTTGGTTAGGGCATCAAGCGGGCATGGAGACTCTCAATGGAGGAGGCCAGTGCCTCAAGAAACTGCTGCTGTTCTTGTACTTTGGAATCCAGGCCAGGAATGGCATGGAGGGCATGTGGCTCCACTGAGTCCATGGCCTTTGCAACCTTTGTGCCAGAGGTGGACCCTTGGGCCGAGGTGGGGTTCACACAACCCGAAGGTAGGGACCTATGGGTCCCCACCATTGGCAGGTGAAGTGGGCTGATGGACGGAGGCCAGCATGTGCTTCACCAATACCAGCCCTTATTCCCCATGGGTTGAGCCTTTGGGTACTGGGGCTGGCTGGACTTAGGTGGGCCTCCGTATGTCGTCATAAATGGAGTGATCGAGGTCAGCCCAGAGATAGCAGGAGAGAGATCATACAGTCTAGTACTGGATGAGGTAGTGTCCCAGAGACCCATGTGCCAAAGGAACATAGTCAGACAGGGGGGCGCCTGAGCAAGTGCGGGCCAAAGCCTGAATAGCCCAAGTCCAGGATGTAGGCTGAAGAAGCATAGTAGAGCAAGCTAGAGTAAGGGCTGGCGGCAATCTGAAAGTAGTGACACGCAAGACTGAAGTCTGATCATGGAGATAGTCCAACATAGTCAAGCAAAGCAGAGATCTGGGTATAGAGAGAGGCAACGGAGTAGTCAAGTGATGCAGAGGTCTGGGTCTGGAGAGAGGCAATGCAGTAGTCAGGCAATGCAGAGGTCTGGGTCTGGAGAGAGGCAACACAGTAGTCAGGCAATGCAGAGGCCTGGGTCTGGAGAGAGGTAAAGGAGTAGTCAGGCGACGCAGTGGTCCCGGCTTGGAGAGAGTCAATGCCATGGTCAGGCAAAGCAGAGGTCCAGGCTTGGAGAGAGTCAACGGCATGGTCAGGCAAAGCAGAGTCAAAGTCCGTGTAGGCAATCCAAGGAAGAGTTGAAGCAGGAACGCAGGAACATGGAAATCAGGAACAAGGGTCCATAGAGAAACAGGAATGAGATGAATCTCTCAGTAGGCAATGAGTACTCTACCAGCAAGGAGACCTATTGCAAAGGCAAAGCTAGGGAGTGGAACCTGTGCTTAAATACTAAAGCTCTGCTGACGTCATCATCCGGGGCTGTGGCTCAGTTCCCACCGCAGGCTTTACTTAAGGTTTAGTGATGAGCGCGCGCCAAGGGAGGGGTGCGGTGCCGAGTAGCAGCATCCCTCCGTGGGCCCCGCAGAGAGGCCCGACATGGAGCAGGTGCCACTTGCACAAAAAAAAAAACCAAAAAAAAAAACCCCATCAACAAAAACTTTATTGAGAATTCGATCAGACCCCAGTAGGCCACTACCAGACATATAGTGAATTCACTAATACATTTAAAGGAACTTAGACACATTCCTACTCCCATAGCAACCTAAAACTTAACTAGGAACTGATCAAAATTGAGATGAAGGCAGCAGTCCAGCAGCAAGAGGGGGGCTTCCCAGTCTTTTGCATCGAGTGTCACATGTATGATTTTTTACCCACCGGTGAGAAGTTGTACATGTGCATGCGATGCAAAGAGCTCCTGGCTCTCAGAGAACGAGTCCGATCTCTGGAGGCTAGAGTGGCAGACCTGGAGGAGCTGAGGGAGACAGAGAGGTATATAGATGAGACCTTCAGGGACATAGTAGTCCAGTCCCAACTTCAGACTGGCAGCCCTGGTGCTGCCTTGGAGGAAGAAGGTCTCATAATGGGAGAGCACCAACCAGATGTAGCAGGAAAGGATCCTGTAGCAAGGACCTGCTCTCTAGGTGATGCATTGTCCTTTCGCACTGAGGATATCCCCCAAGGCCTACTGCCCAGGAGGGAAGGGTTAGGTCGGCCGTCATAGTTGGTGATTCGATTATTAGGAATGTAGATAGCTGGGTGGCGGGTGGGCGTGAGGATCGCCTGGTAACATGCCTACCTGGTGCGAAGGTGGCGGACCTCACGCGTCACCTAGATAGGATTTTAGACAGTGCTGGGGAGGAGCCGGCTGTCGTGGTACACGTGGGCACCAACGACATAGGAAAATGTGGGAGGGAGGTTCTGGAAGCCAAATTTAGGCTCTTAGGTAGAAAGATTAAATCCAGAACCTCCAGGGTAGCATTCTCTGAAATGCTCCCTGTTCCACGCGCAGGTCACCAGAGGCAGGCAGAGCTCCGGAGTCTCAATGCGTGGATGAGACGATGGTGCAAGGAAGAGGGATTCAGTTTTGTTAGGAACTGGGGAACCTTTTGGAGAAGGGGGAGTCTCTTCCGAAGGGATGGGCTCCACCTTAACCAGGGTGGAACCAGACTGCTGGCGCTAACCTTTAAAAAGGAGATAGAGCAGCTTTTAAACTAGAACAAAGGGGAAAGCCGACAGTCGCTCAGCAGCACATGGTTCGGAGAGATGTATCTTTAAAGGATACTAATGATGCATTAGAATTAGGGCATCCTGACAGTGAGGTTCCAATAATTAGAAAAGTAGTCCAAGTGCCTGTAACTAAAAACTCACCTGAGCTAAAAAATTCTAACTTATCCCTATCAATTAAAAAGCAGAATAAAAATACAATCAAAAAACAAACTTTCAAATGTTTGTATGCTAATGCCAGAAGCCTAAGAAGTAAGATGGGAGAATTAGAATGTATAGCAGTAAATGATGACATAGACTTAATTGGCATCTCAGAGACATGGTGGAAAGAGGATAACCAATGGGACAGTGCTATACCGGGGTACAAATTATATCGCAATGACAGAGAGGAGCAGTCGGGAGGAGGTGTGGCGCTTTATGTCCGGGATGGCATAGAGTCCAACAGGATAAACATCCTGCATGAGACTAAATACAAAATTGAATCTTTATGGGTAGAAATCCCTTGTGTATCAGGGAAGACTACAGTGATAGGGGTATACTACCGTCCACCTGGTCAAGATGGTGAGATGGACAGTGAAATGCTAAGAGAAATTAGGGAAGCTAACCAAATTGGTAGTGCAGTAATAATGGGAGACTTCAATTACCCCAATATAGACTGGGTAAATGTATCATCGGGTCACGCTAGAGAGATAACGTTCCTGGATGGAATAAATGATAGCTTTATGGAGCAATTGGTTCAGGAACCGACGAGAGAGGGAGCAATTTTAGATCTAATTCTCAGTGGAGCACAGGACTTGGTGAGAGAGGTAACGGTGGTGGGGCCACTTGGCAATAGTGATCATAATATGATCAAATTTGATTTAATGACTGGAAAAGGAACAGTGTGCAAATCCAAGGCTCTCGTGCTAAACTTTCAAAAGGGAAACTTTGATAAAATGAGAAAAATTGTTAGAAAAAAACTGAAAGGAGCAGCTACAAAAGTAAAAAATGTCCAAGAGGCGTGGTCATTGTTAAAAAATACCATTCTAGAAGCACAGTCCAGATGTATTCCACACATTAAGAAAGGTGGAAAGAAGGCAAAACGATTACCGGCATGGTTAAAAGGGGAGGTGAAAGAAGCTATTTTAGCCAAAAGATCTTCATTCAAAAATTGGAAGAAGGATCCAACAGAAGAAAATAGGATAAAGCATAAACATTGGCAAGTTAAATGTAAGACATTGATAAGACAGGCTAAGAGAGAATTTGAAAAGAAGTTGGCTGTAGAGGCAAAAACTCACAGTAAAAACTTTTTAAATATATCCGAAGCAGAAAGCCTGTGAGGGAGTCAGTTGGACCGTTAGATGATCGAGGGGTTAAAGGGGCACTTAGAGAAGATAAGGCCATTGCGGAAAGATTAAATGATTTCTTTGCTTCGGTGTTTACTGAAGAGGATGTTGGGGAGGTACCCGTAATGGAGAAGGTTTTCATGGGTAATGATTTAGATGGACTGAATCAAATCACGGTGAACCTAGAAGATGTGGTAGGCCTGATTGACAAACTGAAGAGTAGTAAATCACCTGGACCGGATGGTATACACCCCAGAGTTCTGAAGGAACTAAAAAATGAAATTTCAGACCTATTAGTAAAAATTTGTAACTTATCATTAAAATCATCCATTGTACCTGAAGACTGGAGGATAGCAAATGTAACCCCAATATTTAAAAAGGGCTCCAGGGGCGATCCGGGAAACTACAGACCGGTTAGCCTGACTTCAGTGCCAGGAAAAATAGTGGAAAGTGTTCTAAACATCAAAATCACAGAACATATAGAAAGACATGGTTTAATGGAACAAAGTCAGCATGGCTTTACCCAGGGCAAGTCTTGCCTCACAAATCTGCTTCACTTTTTTGAAGGAGTTAATAAACATGTGGATAAAGGTGAACCGGTAGATATAGTATACTTGGATTTTCAGAAGACGTTTGACAAAGTTCCTCATGAGAGGCTTCTAGGAAAAGTAAAAAGTCATGGGATAGGTGGTGATGTCCTTTCGTGGATTGCAAACTGGCTAAAAGACAGGAAACAGAGAATAGGATTAAATGGGCAATTTTCTCAGTGGAAGGGAGTGGACAGTGGAGTGCCTCAGGGATCTGTATTGGGACCCTTACTGTTCAATATATTTATAAATGATCTGGAAAGAAATACAACGAGTGAGATAATCAAATTTGCAGATGACACAAAATTGTGCAGAGTAGTTAAATCACAAGCAGATTGTGATAAATTGCAGGAAGACCTTGTGAGACTGGAAAATTGGGCATCCAAATGGCAGATGAAATTTAATGTGGATAAGTGCAAGGTTATGCATATAGGGAAAAATAACCCATGCTATAATTACACGATGGTGGGTTCCATATTAGGTGCTACAACCCAAGAAAGAGATCTAGGTGTCATAGTGGATAACACATTGAAATCGTCGGTTCAGTGTGCTGCGGCAGTCAAAAAAGCAAACAGAATGTTGGGAATTATTAGAAAAGGAATGATGAATAAAACGGAAAATGTCATAATGCCTCTGTATCGCTCCATGGTGAGACCGCACCTTGAATACTGTGTACAATTCTGGTCGCCGCATCTCAAAAAAGATATAATTGCGATGGAGAAGGTACAGAGAAGGGCTACCAAAATGATAAGGGGAATGGAACAACTCCCCTATGAGGAAAGACTAAAGAGGTTAGGACTTTTCAGCTTGGAGAAGAGACGACTGAGGGGGGATATGATAGAGGTGTTTAAAATCATGAGAGGTCTAGAACGGGTAGATGTGAATCGGTTATTTACTCTTTCGGATAGTAGAAGGACTAGGGGACACTCCATGAAGTTAGCATGGGGCACATTTAAAACTAATCGGAGAAAGTTCTTTTTTACTCAATGCACAATTAAACTCTGGAATTTGTTGCCAGAGAATGTGGTTCGTGCAGTTAGTATAGCTGTGTTTAAAAAAGGATTGGATAAGTTCTTGGAGGAGAAGTCCATTACCTGCTATTAAGTTCACTTAGAGAATAGCCACTGCCATTAGCAATGGTTACATGGAATAGACTTAGTTTTTGGGTACTTGCCAGGTTCTTATGGCCTGGATTGGCCACTGTTGGAAACAGGATGCTGGGCTTGATGGACCCTTGGTCTGACCCAGTATGGCATTTTCTTATGTTCTTATGTTCTTAAGAGGTAGCTGGACTAGAGACACCAGGGTCTGTAGCTGAGCTGGAGGCACCAGGGGTGGCCCGAGGACGGAGCTGGCGGCCCACCACCACCACCAGAGACGAGGAACCAGGCGTTGGAGTTAGTAAAGAGAGGTGAGGGGGCTGTGCCATGGGTCTGCCGTGGATGGCACGCATAACAGAGGCTGAGGCCACCAAGCTCTCTAAGACTCAGCCTCATAAGGCTGAGGCTTTGGCCTGGTTCTAGGCCTCTCCAGTGGATCCCCATTGGACAGGGAAAGTGCGGCCTGGGCTGGTTCCTGGCTCTGGATTTTGCTGGGTGGGAGGGATGCATGGCCTTGGGAGCTCCAATTTCTTTTTTCCTTTTTTTTGTTTTTAATGTTTGATTCAGGTTTTTTAAAAGAAAGAATCAAATTAAACATAAAATGAAAAGAAATCTATAGTGAAAAAAAATCTCCTAAAAACAAAACAAAAAATGAAAATAATTTATCCCTGAACACCCCTCTTTGGGATCATATCTTTCCAACTCTAGCCAAATCGCAGAGGCTTCCTATCATTTGGCATATTACATTTAAAATGTTAATGTTTATGTTTAAGAGAATTCATGGCCTTGCTTCACCTTCCTTTAACACTGTCTTGAAATTATATCAGCCAGCCAGGAGTTTAAGATCAGAATAAAAAAAAGAATTTACTTCAAGTCCCTTCTTTAAAGAAATTTGATTAGATGAATTTAGGGCCCACTGTCTGGTATTCCCTCCTAGATTTGATTAAGACTGAATTTTCCTTGCTGAGGTTCAGAAAGTAAGTTAAAGCTTTGCTTTATGAGCAGGCCCTTGCTAGGGGTAATTTGATGAATTAACATCATTGGAATTGTTGTAGAAGAGGTTAAGAAGGATGGCTAAGTAAGAAAGTAGAGACTAATGAGTTTCAGGTAAAGGCACTGTTGGGATTATTTTTTTTTTTAGTATATTTGCACTTTTAGGGGCTCATTTAATAAGACCCGTGGCAAAACAGGCGCTCGTTATGAACACGGGTTTTGATCACTACGTATGGCTGAAGCTGCCACTTCCGTGGGCTGTAAAAAAAATAAATTATGCAAATGATTTGCATGCAGAAATCCGCGCACGTACGGAAAAATGTGTGTGCTTAAGTGTGGTACAGGGCCTGTGTAATAAGCGACCGCATCCGTGCTCAAAACCTCCGCCGATAATCCGTTCATAAAAGCTACTGAGTGAGCGAACGGGTCTCCCTATTAAGTGAAAGTATGACCCTGGAAAGTATTTCTAATATTTCCAATAACTGTGCTGCAGAAAACAGGGTAAATAAATATTTTCATGGGTGATAATTCACATCAGTCTTGCTGTTCTTCTGACCATGATTCTATCTGCCCAGGGAAGTACCTAACTTGGATGCCATGAAAAGCGCTTTGCTAAGCTGGCCATTATGAAGCTGAAATAGGCGCTCAGCTAGGCGCTTATCAGGTCACTCAGGCTCTGTTCATGGCAGAAAAATCTATATGATTGAGTGCCCAGAAAGGCACCTAGCTAATCTTGCTGTTCAGGTGCTCTTCTGGCCGTGCATCTGGCTGCTTGGGCACTGAGGTAGGTGCTCAGCAGGTCACAAACCTGGCTGCTCAGACATCAAGAAAAGCATCTAGGGAAGCACCTACCTAAGTTGGCCATTCCGACGCCCAGAAAGCGCCTAGCTAAGCTGATCAATCGGACACTGAGAAGGGTGCTCAGCATGGTGATTTTCAGGACACTCATATGCTGATATATGTCCCCTAAGTCAACACTGACACTTAACTCATGCCCTGAGCATGACAGTAAAAAGCCTGCATTAAAAAACCCACACTAGCATTAGCACGGCTCCCTGCATTGCCTATGATTAGCTACTCACCTCCTTTGCATGCCATTAGCATGCATTCATGCAAGAAAAACCGCGGGTCCATAAATTTGTTTGCATGCACTTTTTTCCCATGCACAAAACTCTTATTATATCCCCATATAGAGCTTTGAACAGGAAAACGCGTGTACAAACACATGTACGGCAGCTTCAGCGCACCTTATTACATTGGCCCCTTAGTATTTTATTGTTTGATACCACTTTTAAGTTTTTGTCAATGTAGCATGCATTGTATCTTTTTATACTTTTGCTTTTATGAATGTGTATTGTAAACTACCTAGAAATGATGATGGGAGGCCAAGACATTTCTAAAATAAATAAATAAATAAATAGCCTTGGTTGTTGTGGGTTTGGCCTATTTTGCCAAGGATCCTGTTTTGCTGAAACTTGGCTGGGGAACTGCAAGTGGTTATGGATCACATCCAATATCACCTCGTCGATCTGTTCCCGGTTGTAGTAGCCACCCACATCTGGCAAGTGTTTAGCCAACAGGAAAATGATATTCTGGTGAAGATTATCAACTGCCAGTCTGCCGAATGTGTGCAAGTGTCTGAATTGCTGAAGATGCTGGTCTTGAAGTATCTGCAGTTGAACTTGGTAGTGCGAGCAAATCATATCCCCGGGTTGCCCAAATGAGATTGATAAATTTCTCTCTTGTTGCAAGTGGGCAGATTTCTGGATGTTGGCCCTGCATGCCGAGGAGTTGAGGATGCCAGTGCAAGCACATCTTTGGATCATAGGGACAAGGACACACACTCAATCTGCTACACTAATTTGTTGCACCTTCCATCTGGCAAACCTATGCAAGAGAATACAAGGTAGTCACTAAATGCTAGAGATGTGAATTGGAACCGGAATCGGTTCGGTTCTGATTCAAATCTTATAATTTTTATCGTCTGGCCCAATTGTTTTTTTGTTTATCGGCTGCGCCCGATCCAATAAACAAAAAACCCACCCTGACCCATTAAAACTGACCCCTTAGCCTCCCCCACCCTCCCGACCCCCCCAAAAAGGTTTTAAAATTACCTGGTGGTCCAGTGGGGGCACGGGGAGCAATCTCCCGCTCCCGGGCCGTCGGCTGTGATAATAAAAATGGCGCCGATGACCCTTTGCTCTTACCATGTGACAGGGTATCCGTGCCATTGGCCGGCCCCTGTCACATGGTAGGAGCACTGGATGGCCGGCGGGGTCGGGAGGGTGGGGGAGGCTAAGGGGTCAGTTTTAAAGGGTCAGGGTGAGTTTTTTTTTATCGGCCATCGGCGCCATTTTTATAAGTGACAGCCGACGGCCCGAGAGCGGGCAATTGGTCCCGGGGTTTCCACTGGACCACCAGGTGATTTTAAAACATTTTGGGGGAGTTTGGGAAGGTGGGGGAAGATAAGGGATTCGTTTTAAAGGGTCGGGGTGGGTTTAGGGGTTGTTATGGTGTGCCAGTTTTCCCGCCCTCCCCCCAAATAACTCTCGATATTCGACACAAACCTGATTAACGATTTTTCACGATAAATCGGGGGAAATTCTATTGTATCGCACTCTTTAATGATTTTTGACGATTTAAAAAATATCGGACGGAGAGAACCACGTGACCGATGAGCGAGTAACACGTCTTCTTACCTCGCTCCTGGGGCCCGCTCCAAAGACCAGCGAATCTAAATCTTAAAACGCACCCGATTGCTTTTCCAGACCCACCCGTGGCGTCCCAAATGCGTATTGTGTACTTCTTCGATGGTGGCGGGGAAAAAATGGCCAGCAAAGCACAGAGAGAAAAGAAAACGGGCAGCAAGCCGACTGATCCCAAGATGGTGGAAGGACCGCCGAGCCCGAGAACGGGGCCAGAGAATCAGAGCACGCTGGTCGAGGAGGTATCCCGAGCGGTTGCAGCAGCTCTAGAAGGAAAATTTGTGGAGCTCTCCCAACAAATTGCTGCCGGGAATGAAACTTTATCCGCCATAAAACAGCAGGTTGAAGAAACGCAGCAACGAGTAGCGGCAGTTGAAGGGGAAGCACAGACCCTGAGCCAGCAGCAGGAGTGTCTCGTTAAACAAGTGGAAACCCTGGAAGCCAAAATTGATGGCATGGAAAACAGGGCTAGAAGGAGCAACCTTCGCTTTGTAGGCTTTCCTGAGACTGTGAGTGACACGGAGCTACAACTCCTACTGGAAAACTGGCTTCCCAAGGAACTGGGCCTTATGCAACTAGTGGGGCAATGCCCGGTGGAAAGGGCCCACCGCCTGGGGGCCAGGGCAGTTAATATGCCTAGACTGAGAGTGGCAATAGCCAAATTTCTCAACTTTGCACACAAGGCCGCGGTACTGCAGGCTTACAGGAAAGCTTCATCTCTTTCTTATGAAGGGCAAATAATTTTGATTTTCCAGGACTATTCTACGCGCGTGTCACAAAAGAGGAAGGAGTACTCCCCCATCTGTGCAGAGCTTCACAAGCGCCAAGTACGGTTTAACTTGCAATATCCGGCTAAGCTGAGAGTGGAACATCAGGGATCCTGGAGGGTCCTGGATACAGTATCTGCTGTGCAATACTTCCTGAATAGCCTGTGACTCAGGTGAGCGAAAGGCTTGGACCGGTCTCTGGACCTTGAGAAAGTGGGCTTAAGTAATATGACACTTATCTGTGGTTATGTGACCTAAGTCTTCTTTTTTTTTTTTTTTAGGGAAGGTGCTTTAAGGATATTTGTTTATTTGACAATTGGGAGGGGAGCCCCGGAACGGTTCACAATGTGGTTCTTCATCCTCCTATTTTTACAGGAGGTGGAAAGGTGCAGAGGCACACAATCTGGCACGGAATACCAGATTGTTGGCAGGGGAAAGTGGGGGGAGGGGGACGGGGAGCAGTGCCCTTGTCCCTGTATGGGGGGGGGGGGGGCAGATCAAAATTGTTGAAGCAGATAGCCCGTTGTGACTGGCGCGGCAACATGGACCATAGGAATGTGGGTCTGGGATCCCTAGGCTGGGGGGGATTCTGGAACACTCAACGAATTCTTAACTTTTATAAAATATTCTACAGAGGCTACTGGATAAAATATGGCTGAGCTGACTCAGATCATTTCCTGGAATGTTGCAGGCCTAGGCTCTCCCATAAAGAGGGCTAAGGTCTTAGCTTCTTTGAGATACCATAAAGCAAAAATCACATTCCTCCAGGAGACTCATTTAAGTGGGAAAGAACATGATGTTAGCTAGGGATTGGGTAGACAAAGTGTTTCATTCCCCGGCAGTGGGACGCAAACGGGGGGTTGCAATCTTAGTTGGTAAAGGTGTAGCATATGACCACATTTCCACATATGCAGATTCTGAGGGCCGAATAGTTCTCATTACGGGTAGGCTTTATGGTGATCTGGTAACCATTGCCAGTGTTTACTCTCCCAAAGTTTATTCCCACGCTTTTTTTGAAACATTGATGCATGAAATAACCAATCGGGCTGTAGGCACATTATATCTAGCAGGGGATTTAAACTGCATGGCTGATCCCACTATTGACAGAAATTCTCGAATCAGGGCGAGCCCACTGGGGAGAAAGAAGGGGGTCCCTTATTTATGCACTCATTTACAGCTGGTTGATGCCTGGAGAGTCTTACATCCCGAAGAGAGATCCTACACACACACATTGCCAGAGCGCACGATTCTATGTCATGCATTGATTATTTACTAACTAGTAGTAACAATTTTGCAAGCGTCAGTAGGGCCGAGATTGGCCCGGAGGAGTGCTCCGATCACGCGATGATCTGGTTGGAGGTTAGGCGGCGCATTGATGCTTGTGCCACCAAATGGTGGAGATTCCCGGGACACTTAACAGGGGACATTGAATTTCAAACCTATCTCAAGGAGAAATGGCGGGATTATACGGAGCTTAACCATACAGCCGCAGATACTCCGCTGCTCTACTGGGAGGCGAGGAAAGCTGTTTTGAGAGGGGATATTATCGCTTTCCAGATACAGAGGAATAAACTCCTCAATCGGAAGATCCTTGAATTAGAGAGGACATTCAGACAGGTCAAGGCGAGCTATACGGTAAACCCCAATAACATTACCCGAAGGGCCTATAAAGAAGCCTTAATGGCTTTAAATTGCCACTTACATCAAAGAACAACAAGAACTTTACTTAATAATGCCCATAGATTGTATAGATTTGGGAACCGGGCAGGTAAGCTCTTGGCAAATCTGGTAAGAGTCAAACGTGGTCATAATTATATTGATGCGTTGACTGATGGGGAAGGGAAGAAAAGGACCTCGGCTGCCGAGATTTGCCAGATTTTAAGGTCCTTTTATGTTCAATTATATTCAGAGGAGAGGGAGCCAGGGGTGCAAGACGCGGAGGAATCCTTCTTCCACTCCTTAACTCTGCCTAAGGTAGCACCAGAGCAACTCGCTAAGTTAAACAGCCCGATAACAGTCTCTGAAATCTTGGAGGGCAAAAAGTCAAGTGCATTACATAAAGCACCGGGACCAGATGGCTACAACGCCAATTTTTATAAAATTTTGAAAGTAGAACTGTCCCACCCTCTCCTAGCCTTCTACCAGACAGCCCAACGGGAAGGTGCATTCCCCCAGCATGCCAAACGGGCCTTTATTACTGTCTTGCCTAAGGGCGGCAAGGACCCTACCTCCCCGGCGTCTTATCGTCCCATCTCTTTGCTGAACTATGATATAAAATTATACGCAAAGATACTGGCTAACCGAATGAATGTTATCTTACCTGGCCTTATATCGCAGAATCAAGCGGGATTTGTACCAGGGCGGATGGCCAGCAAACATATAACTAGATTATGGACAGCCTTGGCCCATTGTAAATATGCCCAAACACAGGCATTGGTTGTAGGATTTGATGCGGAGAAGGCCTTTGACAGGGTCTCCTGGCCCTACCTGTTTTCAGTTTTACAGCGATATGGCTTCGATGACACATTCATTCAAAGCATAGCCCTACTATACCAACATCCTTGTTCCGCCATAATCGCCAACGGGGGGGGTCTCAAGGGACTTTGAGTTACAAAGGGGCACAAGACAGGGCTGCCCGCTATCCCCATTGTTATATATCCTCTTCATAGACCCCTTACTGCGGCGGATAGATGAATCTAGGTATATCCAAGGCTTTACCAAGGGAGGGGAAACCTTTCAGGTAGCTGCTTTCGCAGACGATGTTTTAGTATTTCTACTGAACCCAACGCATTCCTTACCGGAGGTAATGGCATTACAGGCCCAATTTGGTAGATTTTCAGGCCTCAAGATCAATAAGGACAAATCTGAGGCCTTGGATGTTATTGGAACTTTGAGGGGGAAATGGCCAGGGGTTTTTCCCCTAAAATGGGTGGAGAAAGAAATGAGGTATCTGGGAGTTTTTATTCCAGTAGATTGTTCCTACCTATATGAATGTAATGTTATGCCATTATTGCAAAAAACAAAACAGAGGCTGAAAGAGTGGATTTCCCTGCCCCTGTCGCTCAATGGCAGAATTCAATTATTTAAAATGGTGGAATTACCACGTTGGCTCTACGTCTTACAAATGTTACCTATTCAGTTAAGCAAGGGCCACCTTGTTGAGCTAGAGAAAGCCCTGAGTCGATATCTATGGCAAAATAAATGGGCCCGCCTTTCCTTGGCGAAGTTACAACTTCAATGGGGAAGGGGGGGAATGGGGTGCCCTGATTTGGGGCTTTATAATAGAGTGTGCCTCCTTCGGCACATCTATGAATGGCTAACCTCTGAGGAAAGATTCTCTCCTGTGTGTTTTTTGGGTGGATGGAGTACTCCTCTTCGGTTAGGGAACTTGTTACATGTATCGCACTCTATGCTACCTGGTTTTATTCAAGCAAACCCCATAGTGACTGCTTGTCGGTCTGCATGGAAATGGTTATGCCGTCGACTGCACATGGCTTGGACCATTTCTCCATACATGACTATAGTGGGACACCCCCAGTTTACCCCTGGGGTGGATAGCTCAGTTTTCCTCACCTGGGCCACACAAGGGCTTTGTCACTTTAGGCAACTGGTACAGTTAGCAGGGGAGACAAGTACATTAAAATCCTTTGAGGACCTTCGCGGAGAATTTCATCTCCCTGGTCAGTCTTTTTTTGCATACCTGCAAGTTAGGCACTTTGTGGGACAGGAAGTGTTATCTCACTGGGCTTCACTCACCTCAGAATGCATAAAAAAATGTTTTATCCCTCCGCCAGGGAAAACACTCTCCTGCGTGGTTATTGCTCGAGGGTTAATGGAGGGCAGGCAACTCCCAGTATTTCCCAGCCTAGCGGAACATTGGACCAGGGAACTGGGAGTTCCTATCACTCCCAAGATTTTAGCCCAGTGTTTTCAAGGTTGCAAGGGGGTTTCGGAGCATATGTTGCATAGGGAGTCGTTATTTAAATTCTACCACAGGGTATATAAACCCATGACATGGGCATTCAAGTTAAAGTTATTGCCCTCGGACAACTGTATTAAATGCCAGGCAAAACCTGGTACATTATCCCATCTATTTTGGGATTGTGAAAGGATATCTAGCTTTTGGGGTGAAGTTTTATGTATTGCTGCTAAGTGGCTACAAATTTCAATTCCACTTGACCCCTTAATATGCTTGTTCGCGCAGAGGGACAGTATACTCCAACATATTCCTGATGAACAATGGTTACTCTTACAAAAGATGTTTTTGATAGCTGTAAAATCCATCCTGGAACACTGGACGGTAATGGAGGTCCCCACGGCTACGTATTGGAGAATTCATCTTCACCGTATGGCAACCTTCGAAATATTAACAGCCCACTGAACATCTTCTAAGGCATATGCTCATGGTATGTTGGTCTGGAGACCGTACCTGACGTCGCTAAACACCACTGCCAGGAACAATCTGTTGGCCCTGCGGTAACAGTCCTGTTGACGGCATTCCTGAAGGAGTTTGATGGCTCACTGTGTATTTATCTACAGCCTTGATCTGAGGGGACAGAAAGGGGGGGGGGGGGGGGGAACTACTCTACTTGTGTTCAATTATAGTATTGTACTTGCACAGTTGCCAATGATGGATGTTACGTGTTGTTACATTTGTTATGTGCGTACTTCTATTTCCATGTGTTAAAATGGATAAATAAAGGTTTAAAAAAAAAACTACTATCGGACGATATTTTAAATCGTCAAAAAATGATTCACATCCCTACTAAATGCTTGGGCTCCATGGAATCACGGAATAACCTGCCTCTGCCCACTACATTGTGCAGTTTGTAGTGCAAATATAGCAGAATGGAGTATCCAGGAGCAGGGTGCAGGCCAACCTAGTGGGTTATGCCTTCTTTGCCAAAGCTCAGAGCTGGCCTAATCCCATCAAAGAATTCATGGTCAAGTGGGTTTGGGCTGGTTGGGCCAGGGAGAAGCCCCACATCCTGGACAGTTGCAGGCCGATCCTACATGAGCATTTGCTGGTGCTCTGGCCAATTCTACCATAAATGATGTCTGACCCATTCGAACTTGCTCTGTTCCGAGTGGCATTTACCATCGCCTTTTTTGCCATAGGGTGAGTGAGCTGGTGGAGTCCGCTAGCAACAGGCATGACAGTGCAGGGCTTTGTGCTGTGGTCATCATGGTAAGTTACTGCTCAGGTTAAAAGGCACAAGACAAAACAGGAGGGCCGAGGCACTTCAATAGCATTGGCCATGGTCCTTGGATTGCCCACTTCCCAGTTATGAAAGCTATGCACTATGCTACCCTTAGGCCCATTGGCGGGTTCCATGTGAACTTGCTGCCATTATTTTGAGGTGGGCTTTGAATGCAGCTGGGTTGTGGGTGGAGCTTTTCAGAACGTACTCCTTCTGGATTAGCGCCACATCCAGTGCTGCTGTGTCTGGCATTCCTGGCTCCACCATTCAGTGCATTGGCAGGTGACGCTCCCCTGCATATTTGGCGTCACTTTGTTAGGTGCATATTCAGTTTTGTTCCCATGTTTGTTTTGACTGCTAAAGGTCTTCTTCAGCTGTTTAGGGATCCACTGGCAGCATTAGATGGTTTGTATTGCAGGACACCTGTTTGTGTTCTCGGCATCGGGCAAGAAAGGGTGCTATGGGTGCACACCTGGGTTTTGTGTACTGTGACATATTACCACGATGGTTGGAACCAGCTTATCTCCCTTTTGCGTCATCTGCTGGCCAGATCCTCGCCCCCCCCCCCCCCCCCCCCCCAAGGTTCTTGTCATTCACCTGGCAGGCAATGATCTGGGGAACATTCCCGGCTGGCTCATAATAGATAACATTAGGAATGACCTTGCTCTCATTTCATTCCTGATGGCCTGCATGAGGGTTGCATGGTTCGAGATCATCTCCTGTCACCAGTTTCTGCACTGACAGCTGTGGGGATGGTAGATGCAGAAACTGAACAAACAGATAGGCAAATTCACCGAGCAGCGTAGAGTGACTGACTCTGTGTCGACTGCAATGACCTTTTCTGTAGTGATAGGATATGATTACCAGACATGGCCCAGAATCTTTTCCTGAATGCACTGAAGCAGGAAATTCATGGGGTGGTGTTTAGGGTCTGAACCAGGAGCCACAGTAATTTAGTGGGGGAGGCTCCTGGGGAAGCCGTTGGCTACCCTGGACTTTTGGCGGGGGTACCTTTGCCAGGGGAGCTTTTGATCGACGGCAGTACTAAGTAGAGATGTGCATAGTTTTTTGTGTTCGTGTCGTTCTTCATTTTTCGGCCGCCATGGAAAATGTCGTTTTTTTTCGGTTCGGGTCTTTTTTTTCGCGAAAAATCGATTTTTAGTTAGTGCGCGCTAACTCCCCGTTAGTGCGCGCTAACTCCTGTTAGTGCGCACTAACAAAAACCGTTAGATTTTGTTAGTTTTTGTTAGTTTTTGTTAGTTTTTGTTAGTGCACACTAACAGGACAGCGCGCACTAACGAGGAGTTAGCGCGCACTGACTCCCGTTAGTGCGCACTAATCGGAAAAACGAATTTTTGCGAAAAAACAGGAAAATCCTGATTTTTTTCGGGCTCCCTGAAACATGCCGAATTGGACAATTTCGTTGCAATTTTCCAATTCAGCAAAAACGAATGCACATCTCTAGTACTAAGTATGTTTGTTAGACTGTTACCTATCCTGCTTGGGACTGTCTGCCTTTAGGGCCTGGTGGCTACGATGGGCGGTGGGGGTGGCTGGTAGATGGGCGGTACCTCCTGGGGTTGGGGGCAGGATGAGATATGATGGGAGGCCCTAATGGAAAATTCAAGGCCAGGGGGTATCTTGTGGTCGGCCCCTGCAGTGTGGGGAGGTTAACTCAAGGTGCAACTCATGAGCCACTTCTTTCACTCCTACTCCCCATGCTGCCACACCACCGATACATCCCACTCATCCACCCTCTCAGGATTTTGTTACCCATGCCTGTTTTATCAGTTTTTGCTGTTTGCTTATTGTCTGATATTTTTTTTTTGCTTACCTGTTTCATGTCACAGCTGGGCAGGGACACCTGAGCCAGGAGTATATGTGGATGGGTCTTTTCATCGAAGGCAATACTAAGTATATTGGTTAGGCTTGGGACTGTCTTCTTGGACCAGGTCGCCCCAGCATGGTGGTAGGCCAGAGGTCCTGTATGTGGGGTGCTTTCTGTGATTGTGCATTTTCCTTGCCTTCCTCCCCCCCCCCCCCCCCCCCCCCCCCCCAGCAATGTTTTGGTCACAGCTGCCCAGGTCAATTGAATATTAGATACTTAATAAGACAGAAAAAATAAAGTAACAGAACAATCCCATCTAAAATCAGTCTAGAAAGGCAACTTAAAAATAAGTGTTTTTAAAGCCTACTTGAACACCAGCAGTTCAGAGAGATGGTGGATATCTGTAGAAAAGGAGTTTTTCATTAATGCATCCTCACATAAAATGTGAAACTGAATGAATACCATTTTTTGCAGTTTAAATAAAAGTTCAACATTTATGAAATTGCGCTTTATGTACAGTATGCACCAAAAGGGCTTTCTTAACCCTTCATTCTTTTTAAGGATGCACATTATATGGGGCAGGTGGGGTCCAGTCCTTGGCTGCACTGCTTAATATGAGTATTATGTTTGGCTGGCTGTACTCAGCCTGACATCACTGAAGCAGCCTCTGCTCTCCATGCAGCTCTGCTGCCACCCTATGCTGCCTGGCTCCTACCCTCTCCGGGGTCTCCCTAGGCATGTGTGCATGGCGCCTCTTAAAAGGCCCATGGAAGGAAAAGCCCCATAATGCCCTTGGATGATTTCAGTAGGCCTGGCCTATTTTAGAATGCCTCGGACTTCCCGTTACTGCCTCACCAACAGATCTCATTCCTAGCCTGTAGAATGTGTTGCTCTTGCCTCATCCAGCCTTGCCTCATTCTGTTCAGCCTCACCTCATCCAGCCTCTTCAGCCTTACCCTGCCTGTCCAGCCTTCCCTCACCCAGCCTTACTCTGTCCCTGCCTTTGACCTGTCTGTTGCCTCACCCTGGCTGCCTGTCTTCTCCTTGTTCTCGGAGTCTTGCCTTGTCTTGTCTGTCTTAGCCTGATTTCTCTGGTCCTGATCTCAGCTACAAACTTTGACGACTCCCTTGCTTGCCACCCGTCTCTGATCCTGCCTCATATCCTGACTCCATCCTGCTTGTTGCCTGCCCTGACTCTTGGCCCATTTATGGACTCTCTCTTGGATCAACCTCAGGACTCACCTAAGACCTGCCGGCCTCTGGAACCCAAGAGCTCAATCTGCAGGGAACGGGGCTGGTTTAGGCGAAGCTGCAGCCTGCCCCAGACCAGTGTATGTTCACCAACTGTCAGCAAAGGCCTAGTGTGCTCACTCACAAGGCAGCATCAAATGCGCCACAGTACAAGGGTTCACAGTCCTTACAATGGGCACTTGGTTTGGCCTTCTGCTGCCCCATGTAGCTGTTAAGGAGAGAGGTGAGGCCTAATAAGGGAAGAATCCCTTTATCCTTTGGAGTTTCAAACCATGCATGGATTTTCTCTGCTCATTCATTGGTCTAGAATCATAGGAGGGCAAGGGAATAGTGGTGGTCCTTCGGGAGGGTATAAAAAGTTGGGGGTCCTAGAACATCATGCCCTTTTTCAGGAGTCCATATTTACCTCATGGCTGATAGAGGCAAATGGGTGGCATGTGTAATGCAGGGAACAGTAGTATGTGGTGTGGAGGGAATATTGGGAGGCCAGATAAAGTCTTCTCTCCTAACCACATCTTCTTACAGTTTTCATTCATGTCCATTTTAAGTTTTCCTTTTATTCCCTATCCTAGAATGTAGAAGCTCTCTCACTTCTCCCCTCAGCACTGAAACCCCCCCCCCCCCCCAAAGCAAAACATGTCCAGGGCTTGTGTACTCTTTGGAAGCAAGCAGGATGAATCAAAAGTTGAGCATGATCAGTTTTGCAGGATCACAATATTTAGTTTCAAATTGATAAATATCTTGGTCACACTATTTAGACAATACATTTTTAGGTTTCCATGCATGATAATAGCATGAGCACATTATTGGAGACAATGATTATCATATCACACTAAATATTACTGCATTATTAAGTGTTTTTTTAGGGGTTCATTTTCAAAAGATTTCCACACATTAAATTGACATTACAGTATGGATCTAAGTAGCTTGTACCCATATAGAGGTGAATTTTAAAAGCCCAACATGTGCGTTAATTAGGGGATGGGTGAAGAAGTTGGCCTCGCGTGCACCGTGTTGTGGGTTGAGGTGGACCCTTGGGCCGACCTGGTGGAACCGGGGGTTCCATAGTGGACAGGCCGGGAGGCGGAACCAAAGCTGAAACACTAGAGACGCCTTCACCCTGGAGATCCTAGATCCCCCCAGGAGGAGCCCGTAGGGATCTGGACCGCTGGGACTTAGGAGATCACAGCAGATGAGAGGGGGAAGCGAAGGATTCACCCTGGAAGTCCTAGATCCCCCCAGGAAGAGCCCATAGGGATCTGGACCGCTGGGACTTAGGAGATCACAGCAAGACGAGAAGAGAAGAGGATCCGAAGGTCGAGGCAGGTGGCAGGCAAGGCACATCAGGAGCAAACCGGAGTCAGGAGCCAGGAGTACACCAAGAGAGAGGAACAGCCGGAGCTGGAGCCGAGGCAGGAACCGTAGAGACGGATGGTAGGCTCAGCAGGACCGGACAGCTGGGACAGCCGGAACGGACAGCAGGAACAGCAGGACCGGACAGCAGGATCAGCAGGAACGGACCGTAAAATCAGCAGGACAGCAGGATCAGCAGGAACGGACAGCAGGATCAGCAGGACCAGACAGCAGGATCAGCAGGAATGGACAGTAGACTCAGCAGGACCGGACAGCAGGATCAGCAGGAATGGACAGCAGGATCAAGGACGGCAACTAGACACTCCAAGGAGAGACCTCGTTGCAAGGCGATGTTCAGGAGTCAGACACCGGCTTAAGTACTCTGCCGGCGTCTGACGTCATTCAGGGGGCTGTCCAGCACTTCCGGGTGCTGGACCTTTAAATCTTCTTGGCTTCGCGCACGCGCACGTAGCAGTGTGGGGGCGGAGCCGGCATCGGGCCTCGGCGGCGTCTCCCTCGTGGAGACGCCGCAGCCATGTGGCCTTGCAGGCCTGAGACCCGGCGATTTCAGCCGCGAACCGGAGCGGAGGTAAGCGGCCACGGCCCCGATCGCGAGAGAGGCGACCGGGGCCGCAACAGTACCCCCTCCCTTAAGCCCCCTCTTCAAAGGGCCTGGTTTACTGGGATGGTCCAGATGGAACTGTCGTAAGAGGGATTTATCTAAGATGTTGCGAGCAGGTTCCCAGGTGTTGTCTTCATCTCCACAACCCTCCCAGGATAACAGGTACTCCCATCAATGATTGAAGAAGTGCACATCAAGGACTTCGCGCACTTGGTATGTGGGGTCCTCAGCCGTAGGAGTCGTTGCTGCCTCTGGCAGCTTGCGGTGAAACTGAGAGAGGTGAAACTGGTTTAAGGAGGGAATATTGTGAATATGTAATGTGGAAGACATTGTGAATATGTAATGTGGAAGGCAATCGTAGTCGATAAGACACCAACCCAATTCGCTCTGCCACACGAAACAGACCACAGAACTTGGGTGCTAATCTTTTAGAAGGTAGTCTCAGATGGATGGTCTTCGTGCTGAGCCAGACGCAGTCTCCCAGAAGGAACACTGGGGCTGGTCAACGGTGCCGGTCAGCAAACCTCTTTGCAGCCCTGCCAGCAGAAGTGAGTTTGCTTTGTATGGAATTCCAAAGTCTTTTAAGTTGCTGAGCTGATAACTGTGCTGCAGGTGAGGAAGCCGGTATAGATATAGGCAGGCAGAGGTGGCTTAAGTTGTTTCCCATAAACAGTCTGAAAAGGGGACCTCCCGGTCGCAGAATGAATCTGGTTATTATAGGAGAAAGCCCAGGGAAGTAATTCCACCCAATTGTCTTGCTTCTCATTCACAAATGCCTGGAGGAATGTCTTCAGAGTGCGATTCATACGCTCCGTTTGGCCATTGCTCTGAGGATGAAATGCCGTGGAAAAGCTGAGCTGTATCCCAAATCTTCTACATAAGGCCTTCCAATACCGGGCCGTAAACTGTGGCCCCCGATCCAACACTCTGTCCTGTGGAAGTCCGTGAATACGGAAGATGTGTTGTGCAAACAGTAGTGCTAGTTCTGGAGCGGATGGCAGTTTGGGTATTGGCACAAAGTGGGCCATTTTAGAGAAGCGATCTACCGTGACCCAAATCACAGTCTTCCCTAGAGATGCCGGTAGATCCACCACAAAGTCTGTGGCTATATGGGTCCAGGGCTCCATGGGAACTGAAAGTGGCTGTAATAGGCCCCAGGAGAGCCCGACTTTCGGTTTCTGTCTAGCGCATGTGGGACAGGAACTCACATAGGTTCGAACATCCTGTCTTAAGTTGGGCCACCAGTAGTAACGATTCAGTAACTCTAATGTCCTGTCTTGTCTAGCATGCCTGCCGGTCAGGGAATCATGGGCCCAGCTTAGCACTTTCTTTCGTAGGCATTTAGGAACTACAGTCCTTTCTTGGGACTCGACAGTAACAGCTGCCAAACGAACCTTGGCGGGGTCTAGGATGTATTGAGGGCTCTCCTCCTCCTCCAAGACTGATGTCTGAGATAAAGCATCAGCCCAGACATTTTTTGAAGCTGGACGATAGCGAAGAGTGAAGTCAAAACAGTTAAAAAAGAGCAACCATCTGGCTTGTCTCGGATTCAATCGCTGAGCATGAGACAGGAAATCGAGGTTCTTGTGGTCTGTGTAAACCATAACTGGGTGGATTGCCCCTTCCAGCCACTGCCTCCATTCCACGAAAGCCAACTTGATTGCCAGGAGCTCCTTATCACCTATGCTATCATTGCATTCGGCGGGCGAGAACTTCTTCGAGTAATAAGAGCATGGGAGCAATTGACCTGATTTTGAATGCTGGCTGAGTATGGCTCCTACTGAGAGACTAGAGGCATCAACCTCTACCACAAAGACGTGCTGAGGATCAGGGTGGTACAGGCAAGTGTCCATTAGAAAGGCTTGTTTTAAATCCTCGAAGGCCCGGCAGGCTGCTTCCAGCCACACCTTAGCGTCCGCTCCTTTGCAGGTCAATGCAGTAAGGGGTGCCACTCTACGCGAATAGTGAGGAATGAAATGTCTGTAAAAGTTGGCAAATCCCAGGAACCGCTGTAAGGCCTTTAATTCCATGGGGCGAGGCCATTTGGTGATTGCCAATACTTTTCTGGATCCATCTGAAATCCAGTAGATGACACTATGTATCCCAGGAACGGAAGTGATTCGCACTCGAACATACACTTTTCGAGCTTCGCGTATAAATGGTTATCCTTCAGGACTTACAGCACTTGTTTGACATGCTGTCGGTGGGATTCCAGATCTTTAGAGTAGATTAGGACGTCGTCCAGATATACTATGACGTACGAATTCAGCATCTCCCTTAGTACTTCGTTCATGAGATTCTGGAAGACTGCCGGGGCATTGCACAACCCGAAGGGCATTACGAGGTATTCATAATGCCCATCTCTGGTGTTAAAGACAGTCTTCCATTCGTCTCCCGGGCGGATGCAAACTAAATTATAAGCCCCCCGTAGGTCGAGTTTCGTAAAGAGTTTGGCTCCCTATAGTCTATCTAGGAGCTTGGGGATCAACGGAAACGGGTAGTGATCCCGTTTGGTGATGGCATTTAAACCTCGGTAATCGATGCATGGTCTAAGCGACCCATCCTTTTTTCCCACGAAGAAAAAGCCTGCTCCAGCAGGCGACCGAGAGGTGCGGATGAACCCTTTAGCAAAATTCTCCGTGATGTACTCTGACATGGCACGAGTCTCTGGTAGAGATAGTGGGTACACCCTGCCATGAAGAGGAGTGGTTCCAGGTAGCAGGTCTATAGCGCAGTCAGTCGGTGTTGTGGAAGAATCTCTGCTTTCTTCTTAGAAAATACCTCCGCAAAGTCTCTGTATGGTGCGGGAGGTAGTACCAAGGTGCTTAACATGGATATCCTGGGTGGCCTTGGAAACTTGATGCAGTGAGAAAGGCAAAAGGGGCTCCACTGCGCCAGTTGTAGAGTGTCCCACTTAATCACTGGAGAATGTTGCTGCAGTCATGGCAGGCCCAGCACCACTGGGTGCACTGCTTTCTCCAGCACCAAGAAGGATATTTCTTCAGAGTGCAGTACCCCTGTCTGGAGCGTCAGTGGTTTTGTGGATTCAGAGATGGTTCCAGGAAGCATAGTGCCTCGAATAGATGTGACACGTAGCGGAGGGCTCCGCGGTACGTTAGGCAGATGTAATTGCTGTACCAAATCTGCTATGATGAAGTTCCCCTCCGCTCCCGAGTCTATGAAGGCCAAGGTGTGAAAATACCCTCCAGGGTATTCTATTGACACAGGGACTGTACATTGAGGAGCAGAGCCTGCGTAGCCTAGGAGTAACTCCCCCGTACCGCTTAGACTCTGGCATTTTCCGGACGTTTCTTGCACTGTGCTAGGAAATGACCTTTACCACCACAGTAAAGGCATAACCCCAGCGTGCGACGTCTCCTCCTCTCCTCAGCAGTCAACGGTGTACGACCTATCTCCATAGGCTCCTCTGAGGAGGAAACCGCATGGGGCGCTCTTGGAAAACTGGATGGTGCCATATAGAAAACGCTGGAGCTAGAGATATGGGACGGCGTGGCGGACTCCCCTCTTTAGCCCGCTGCTGAAGCCGTCGGTCAATCCGGCTGGCCAGGTCGATAAGATCATTAAGGTCATCTGGGATGTCCCTGGCGGCCAATTCATCTTTGATACGGCCTGCCAGGCCCTCCAGAAAGACTCCCCTCAAACAATTGTCGCGCCAACCCACTTCCATGGTGAGGGTGCGAAATTCGATGGCATAGTCTGCCAGAGATTGGGATCCCTGTCTTAACTGTAACAGCTCTGACGTTGCCGTTGACAGACGTGTGGGTTATTCGAAGACTTGCCGGAAGTTAAGGACAAATTTCTGGAGGTTGTGCAGTAAGGATCCTGGCATTCCCACATTGGCGAGGCCCAATCTAACACCTTCCCATCAAGCAGTGAAAAGTTGTAGGCTACTTTCATCGAGTCAGATGAGAATTGGACTGGAAGTAAGGAGAACCGGACATAACATTAGTTTAAAAAACCTCGGCAAGCCTTAGCCTTGGCATACCGTGTCGGAGCTGGAAGCTGAGTGGGGGCCACTACATTCATGGTAGGAGCTGGAGGTGGCACCGGAGGTAGTTCTGGTAGAGCCGCATCCAGCCGATTGGACAGGCGCTCGACGGTGGCAGCCAGGACATCGAGGCAGTGTCGCTGCTGCAGTCGTTGAGCCATCCCGGAAATGGCTTGCAGACCGGGCATGTCCACCGGGTCCATGGCCTTGCAAACTGTTATGGGTTGAGGTGGACCCTTGGGCCAACCTGGTGTAACCGGGGGTTTCATAGTGGACAGGCCGGGAGGCGGAACCAAAGGTGAAGCACTGGAGACGCCTTCACCATGGAGATCCTAGATCCCCCCAGGAGGAGCCCGTAGGGATCTGGACCGCTGGGACTTAGGAGATCACAGCATATGAGAGGAGAAAGCGAAAGATTCACCCTGGAAGTCATAGATCCCCCCAGGAGGAGCCCGTAGAGATCTGGACCACTGGGACAGGAGATCACAGCAAGACGAGACGAGAAGAGGATCCGAGGGTTGAGGCAGGTGGCATGCAAGGCACGTCAGGAGCAAACCGGAGCCAGGAGCCAGGAGTACACCAAGAGAGAGGAACAGCCAGAGCTGGAACCGAGGCAGGAACCGTAGAGATGTATGGTAGGCTCAGCAGGACCGGACAGCTGGGACAGCAGGACCGGACAGCAGGATCAGCAGGAATGGACAGTAAGATCAGCAGGACCGGACAGCAAGATCAGCAGGAACGGACAGCAGGATCAAGGACGGCAATTAGACACTCCAAGGAGAGACCTCGTTGCAAGGTAATGTTCAGGAGTCAGACACCGGCTTAAGTACTCTGCCGGCGTCTGACATCATCCAGGGGGCTGTCCAGCACTTCCGGGTGCTGGACCTTTAAATCCTCTGCCTTCGTGCGCGCATAGCAGTGTGGGGGTGGAGCCGGCATCGGGCCTCGGCGGCATCTCCCTCGTGGAGACGCCGCAGCCATGTGGCCTAGCAGGCCTGAGACCCGGCGATTTCGGCCGCGAACCGGAGTGGAGGTAAGCGGCCACAGCCCCGATCGCGAGAGAGGCGACTGGGGCCGCAACACACCGAGCGAATTTTAAAAGACGCTGTGATATGCACATATCTCCCGCAGCACACACATCTCAAACATTTTCAAAAAGGGACAGGGAATGGGCATGGGCATTTCAGGGTATGAATCTAAGATGTGAACGTAAATACTGACATGATCCAGCATACAGCAAGGCCCCATGCAGATCTGCAGGGTTTTAAGGGTTGGGGTTAACTGGGGGGAGTGAAGGCTATCAAACTGGGGGGGGAGACAGGTTTGAAGGACCTCTCTCTTAACTGGGTGAACTGGAGATTAACTGGGAAAATTGGGAATGGCATTGGTTTGCCCCCCTTTTAAAATCCCCCAATTTATATGGTAGAAGCAGCAAGTGTGCACATGCACACATCCACTTAAAATTTTGTGCACATATACATATGGCCAGTAGAGATGTGAATCGTGTGATCAATCGTCTTAACGATTGATTTCGGCTGGGGGGGGGAGGGAATCTTATCGTCGCGGTTTTGTTTTTTAAAATATCGTGTAAATCGTAAATCGGGGGAGGGCGGGAAAACCGGCACACTAAAACATCCCTAAAACCCACCCCAACCCTTTAAAATAAATCCCCCACCCTCCCGAACCCCCCCAAAATGCCTTAAATTACCTGGGGTCCAGAGGGAGGGTCCCGGTGTGATCTTTTACTCTCGGACCTCCGGTGCGTTGTAGAAATGGCGCCGGCGCTACCTTTGCCCTGTCATATGACAGCAGGGCAAAGGTAGCGCCGGCGCAATTTTGTTTTTTTGTCCCCCGACTCAGGAGCATAGGAGATCGCTCCCGGACCCCCGCTGGACCCCCAGGGACTTTTGGCCAGCTTGGGGGGGGCTCCTGACCCCCACAAGACTTGCCAAAAGTCCAGCGGGGGTCCGGGAACGACCTCCTAAACTCGAATCGTTTTGCCGTACAGCAAAATGGCGCCGACCGTACGGCATGGTCGGCGCCATTTTGCTGTACGGCAAAACGATTAGAGTTTAGGAGGTCGTTCCCGGACCCCCGCTGGACTTTTGGCAAGTCTTGTGGGGGTCAGGAGGCCCCCCCAAGCTGGCCAAAAGTCCCTGGGGTTCCAGCGGGGGTCCGGGAGCGATCTACTGGATGCGTGACGTCGGGAGCTAGGAATCAAAATGGCGCCGGCGCTACCTTTGCCCTGTCACATGATAAGGGCAAAGGGCCACCGGCGCCATTTCTCTTCACAGCAGCCATGGGCAGAGAGCGGGACATCGCGCCGGGATCATCGCGCCGGGACCCCAGGTCATTTAAAACATTTTGGGGGGGTTCGGGAGGGTGGGGGTTTGTTTTAAAGGTTCAGGGTGGGTGTTAGGATTTTTTTGGTGTGCCGGTTTTCCCACCCCCTATTTAACGATACAATACAAATGCCCCTGACAATAAATCGTGGGCATTTGTATTGTATCGTGCACTCTAACGATTTTGGACGATTTTAAAATTATCTGACGATAATTTTAATCGTTCAAAAATGATTCACATCCCTAATGGCCAGGCTATTTTATAACATGTATGTATATGAGTGGGTATGTTATAAAATGGCTGTGTCCCTGGGCATGGGCCAATGTGTGCGCGCAAATGTGCACATGTGCACCAGTTTGAAAATTACTGTCTTACAGTATATGTTATGTTGGAGGTAATTTTCAAAGAAGTTGCATATGTAAATGTAATTTACTATTGTACCAATTTTCAAAATCCCATTTATATGCATTGGGCCTGATTTTAAAAAGCTTAAAATTGTTTACACATGTAAATGCATTTTATCAATGTAAGTGGGCTTTTGAATATTGCTACAATATATGCCATTTAATTGTCAAGTTTTACACGCATTAGGAAGTAATTTTGAAAGAAGTTACACATATAAATGTAACATACTATTGTAGCAATTTGAAAAACCATTTACTTTCGTAAAGTGCACTTGTACGTGAATATCCTATGGACAATTCAATGGCATATATTGCAGCAAATTTCAAAAGCCCACTTACATGTGCAAAGCTCAGTTTTATGCATGTAAATCCTTTTTAAAGTTACGCCCATTGAGTTTAGATGTATACTTTCAGTAATTTGCATAAATATTAATAGGGACAAAAGCGTCTGTTTATGGATGTTCTAGGGAGAGGTTCAAAAGTACGCACACAACTTTCTATTTTGTGTAACATGCTCATACATTTCTGAGCTTGTCTTTATACTGTTGATATTAAAAGCCCTACGTGCACCAAAGCTGAGAGATATGCATGACATGTGTCTCGGGCTGGGGCGTGCCGCACAGAAAGTGTGCGAGTACACGTGTATCTCCTGGTACACGCACAAATCAAAAGATTTCGAAAAGGGACGTGGCATGGGCATGGTCTGGGCGAAGCATGGGCAGGACATGGGTGTTCCAGGAAGTTACTTTGAAATGTGTGCGCAAGTATTTGCGTGCACAAGCACGCACCGGGGTCCTCTACCATGCAAGGAAGTATGAAAATAAAAAACTAGGTGAGTCAGTGGGGTTTTAAGGGTCGGGGGTAAAAGGGTAAAAGGGAGGATAAATAACAGGGGGGTTAGGAAATCCAATCCATTATCTGGGCGAACTGGGAGCGAACTGGGGAAAAGGCCTATTGAGGTGGCGTGCATATTTAATAAAATCCCCCCACTTTAGCAGTAGAGCTGGCATTTGTGCACACACACGCTCATCTATATACATTTTTTTCCTCTTTTTTTATGTGTCCTTTATTTGCTTTAATTATTTAACCCATGTATTATATTGTAACCACTTTCTAGCTCTGTTATTATTACTATGTAATTTATGATTTAATCTATTTGTTCTTACTTACTTTTATCTGTTTTTATTCTGTAAAACCATTGTGATTGGCCTCAGAACGATGGTATCTAAATACAATAAGTAAATAAATAAATTGTATGCATATGTAAACACAGCCAATTTTTTTATCATGTGCACATATACGTGCATATGCTATAAAATAACTGCATCTCTGGGCGCAAACTGGCATACACGCATACCTGTACGCCCGCATGGCTGTTTAAAGTTACCGTCTCTGCTTGTACACCTGCTAATTAAGTTACAGAAGTGAAATTTCACTTTTCCTGAGTCTTCAATTTTTTGGTGGCAGGTGGGGGTTAAGTGGTGGGGGTCAGGGTAAAGGGCCATGGTGGAGATGTTGATGAACTGGTGATTGCAAGTATATACACAAGTAAATATTTCCAAATACGTAAATTCTTTATAAAATACGTGCTCCCATGTATAACTCAGAGTTATTAAGTACTCAGAATTATTACACATGTAAAATATATGTGCATAATTTTATAAAATATGTAGTGCTAGGGGTGAATTTTCAAAACATTATGGGCATAAAAACTGGCATATACACAGGTAAATAACCTACTCGTGTACTATTTTCTAAGTTGAAATTATGCATGTATTTTCACTTTTCATGCACCCTTTTAGCACTCCTCGTCTGGGACAGGTCCAACACTTATGCATATAAACTGATATTTTAAAAGACAAGTGCGTACATTTGCATAATTTACTCATGTATTTTTACGCCTAATTATCTGGTGTGATGCTCAATAAGTTTGTGTAGTAGTGACTGGGTGAAAGGTCTGGGTGAATTCAGGGTGAAAAACCAGGAAGCTCTTGATCTGGAAAAGGACTGGGCAAATGGTGGCCTAATTGCTAAACTGGTTAATTTCATTTATGCCTGCAGTTTTTTAAATTTTAGGAATTATGTATGTAAATCAGGACTTAGGACTTGCTTGCATATTTTAACCTTCTCAAATAATTTGACAGGTATATTGTTAAATAGGAAACTTTGTTTGGTTTGCTTGCTTTCAATGCATTCTCTCACAAGCCTCTATATAAAAGTATGATGTGAGTATTTTATAAAATGCACATCTATCATATGTGAGTGTTATACTTGCGTAGATGTGCTCGAGGCCATGTACGTTTGTTTATGCTGCTGTGCATGTTTGTTTGAAAGTTATCTTCCCTATATACATCATACTGAATTACAAATACATGTATATTTTTCAGGACATATATGTATGTCTCATTATATATAAGTACACCCCTCCAACCACACAGTTGATAAAATACTAGCATAAATCTCCACAGGCCCACTTAGATGCATTTGGTGACTTACACAGATTGTTGAAAACTGCGCTCCCTTTGTTGACATACAAGTTTTCAGCAAATGCAGACTAAACATTTTTTTGTAGATTTTTTATGGCATAAGTTCATATATATAACAAAAATAGCCAAGCTTCAGTAGGACAAAATTAATGAGACTGTGGTAGGATTTTTTTATCTTTATATTTATTTAAATCATTACAATAAAGAAAAAGAACTTGATATTAACTTTACACTGGATGAAAAAGAACAAGAAATAGAAAAATGTTGTGATTGGCGGTTTGTGGGTCCATCCAGCGAACCACCACTCTTATCTCCAGCCCCGGGTCTGACGTGAGGCTTCCTGACACATAGGGAGGTCCCTGCTCCAGGGTACTGCAGCCTATCAGGCACTGCCAACTATGCAGCCACCCCTGCCAATGCTGACAGCACCAGAAGATGCAGGCAGTAGGACTCAAATGCAGCCTTCGTCCAATGCCTTCCTCTGGGTGCTCCCCAGGCCTCCCACAGGCGCGCACGGGCCCGACTGAGCTCCTTTTATAGGGCCCGTGGGGGATAAGTCCAAAGGCGCCTTTTGATAACATAACAGGACAGGGACTACTTAAGGTTATTTCTCCTGCCTCTCATTTCCTTGGCAATAGGTTAACTCCATTTGAAAAGTGCGTTGCCTCTATGTTCCTAGTTCCTGATCCTTGCTTCCTGGTTCCTGATTCCACTGTGAGTTGTTCTCAAGTTCCTGTGTCCAGTTCCTGGCTGTCTTTTTTGTCTTTTGAGTTTGTGTCTTCATGCTCACTTTTCCCTTCATCTGTCTTCAGCATCTCATCTTTCTCCTGTGGTCCCTCATCCTCCTCTTTGTTCATCTCATCGGATTGGACTTCTGGCATTGACCTTGGACTTGACTCCTGGCTTGATTTTGGATTGGACTTCTGGCCGGACCTTGATGCTGCTTGTCTTACACCTGCCTCTGACCACTGCCTGCTCACCGTTAATAACTGAACTCTGCCGTCCTGACCACTGCCTGAACTATGACACTTAGTGAACTCCACCCACCTCTGTCTAACTTCTCCTACTGTGCTAGCCTGCACCATCTTCTTCACAATGAATCTTCACCTCCACAAAGTCCCGCACCTAAGTCCAGCTGGCCCTGGCAACCGAAGGCTCAATCTAAGGGGAACGAGGGCATTATTGGTGAAGCTCCAGTTGGGCTTCTGCATCATCCAGCTATGCTTGCCAATGATGGGAACCTGCTGGGCTCCTCCCTGTAGCTTGCCCCAATTCCCCTCAGCCCAAGGGTCCACTTCTGCAACAGAAAAATACAAGAAGAAAATCTCATCCATTAAATAGAATTTAAATTGGGGGGAATTCCAGGAAAAAAATATAAAATGTAATACGCATTGGTAAAATAAAATCAGAAAACTTGATTAACTGTTGACTAGCTATTAACTAATTGTCTGGGAGGAGATTACTACAGGCAATTCTCTATTTTGCAAAAACTTCTCTAGTTGATTAGAATAAAAAAAAAACAAACTTAGCATTCCCTAATTTAACCTCACATTTAAGGAAACCGAAACATGGAGGGACCACCCTAGTTTTCATCAAATATTTTTTCCGTCTTATTTGAGTAACTCTGGCAACAACAGGAAAGAAAACTATTTTATGATCAATAAACACATTTTATTGCCCAATTCCTGTCAAGTTCTAATGCAAAAGTTATTAACAAAGTAGTGACTAACAAGATTCCTCAAACTGGGAATCTTGTGGAAGGGCCATCGGATCTGAACTATTAATTGGTGTATCTGATTTCACAGGAGTACTACTAGATGCATCTCCACTTCCCCTAGTTAAAAGGCCAAAAAGTCTTAGAAATGGGGGGGGGGGGGGGGAGAGGGTGAAGGGAGATAGATTATGGCAGAACCTTCAATACAGCTAAATAAATTGATTTCAGTATTAAGGGTGATGAGATTATTGATGATTTAGGAAAATGTAATATATGTAAATTTAATATTCTAAAATAATTTTCAAAGTTTTCAAATTTACATTGCAAAACCTCTTTGATCAAAGCCATATCATAGTTATGAGCATTTTGCACTATCTCTCAAGTTCAACTATTTTATCCATATGTACTTTAATCATTTCCCATGGGAGTTAATTAGACTCTTAAAATCTTCAATACCAGATAACACATTATCAATTTTATTGGTTAAAACCCTTTTTAACCCCTTAACAGCACTCCATATTATCACCGATGTAATCAAGAGCAGTTTCTCAAGAGTGCAATAACTAGTGGCCCATATACAGATAGGGAAACAACCTTGACTTAATTGCTCTTTAGACCTGCTGGTTCCAATTATGTAAAAATTTGGAAAATCAAGAAGATGCTGGGGAAGAGAGAGCCTATTCCAGTGGGATGGGCTTCACCTTAACCAGTGGAACCTGGCTGCTAGTACTAATCTTTAAAAAAGAGATAGAGCAGCTTTTAAACTAGACAATGGGGAAATCAAACAGATGTTCAGAAACACATGGTTCAGAATGATGTATCTTTGAAGGATGTTAACAAAACAGGGATGTTAGGGCATCCTGATAGATTGCAGTTAATGCTGAAATAGCCCATATGTCTTTAAGTAAAGAGCAGACAGAACAGAAAGTTTCCAAATTCCCCTCTCAACTGATAAGCAGGTTATCAATACAAACAAAATAGATACTTTGAAATGTCTGTAATGCAAATGCTAGAAGTCTAAAAAATAAGATGAGAGAGTTGGAATGCCTAGCATTGAATGAAAAAGTAAATATAGCCTTTGCCTTCACTATGTCACAGGGGCCGACCAATGGCACCGGTAGCCCCTATGACATAGTAAGGGGCAAAGGCTATCGGCACCATTTTGAATACTGGCAGCTGACGGCGTGAGTACAGTAGATGGCTCCCGGACCCCCCGCTGGACCACCAGGGAGATTTGGTAAGTCTTGGGGGGGGGGGGCGTCAGGAGGGTGGGGGGTTTGTTTAAATTCCCTCCTTTAGACGGCTGAATATTTCGGTGAAGATTTGTTGTATTCATGGGGAATCGCGATACGTTTTGCTTCCCCATGAATACAACGAATATGGCCCTGTATGTTGCGGATTACCGATACATTGCAAATGAATGTACACCCCTAATGAACGAAATTCTAACAGAAAATAGGAAAGCTAACAAAAGTAGCAACACAGTAATAATGGGTGATTTCAATTACCTCAGTATTAACTGGGTAAATATCACATCAGGACATGTTAAGGAGGTAAAGTTTCTAGTTACAATAAATGATTACTTCATGAAGCAGCCGGTACAAGAGCCAACAAAGGGAAGGGAGCTGGAAGGGGGAAATATTTTATATCTAATCATTAGTGGAACACATGATTTGGTGAAGGCATTAGAGCCACTTGGAATAGTGATCTTACCATGATCAAACTTGACTTGATAACTGGAGGGAAGACAGTAAGGAAATCTACTGTGATAGTATTTAACTTTCAAAAGGGAGATAAAATGAAACAAATGGTTAGAAAAAACTGAAAAGGAAAAGCTGCAAAGGTCAAGAGTTTACATCGGGCATGGACATTATTTAAAAATGCCATCTTAACAACTCAGACCAGATGTATTCCATGCATTAAAAGGATGGAAGGAAGGACAAATGACTGCTGGCTGTTTTTGATAAAACTGCTGGCTGTTTTATCAAAAAGAACATCCTTCAAAAAATGGAAAATGGATTCGAGTTAAGAAAACAGGAAACAGCATAAGCCAGAGCTTCCCAAACTGTGGGTCGGGACCCCAAATGGGGTCTCAAAACCTCCAGCCAGGGTGACAAATGCTTCAAAGGGCAGTCCTCTCCAGACATCACCAGCAGCAGTAGTAGAAATCAGCATGGGATCTTTGAGCTAGCATGCACTCTCTGGTCCTGCAATGGTCCCGCCCTTGCTTGAGTTTCCACATTAACAGGAAACCATGTTTGAGGAGGGATTGGGACTACTGCAGGGCCTGTGAGCTTTTACTAGCTTACAGATCCTGTGCTGACTTTCATTATTAATGCTGCTGCCAGCTGCAGATCAACATCAGGCATTGCACCAGCCATTGAGGAAGAGTGGGCAGAGTGTGCACAGATCTGTACAGGTTGTCACTTCTTCTCTATCTTCTTCCATCACTTAACTTATCTAAGAGAAAATTATTGCCCCTATCATCAGCCTGCCCTCTCTTTCCACTAGTTGTCATCCACTTATCGCCTGAGGTCCAAAGGAAAATGTTGCTGCTGATCCTAGTCAAGGGAATGTTTGGATGGGGGCTGTTTGAAGTGAGGGATCAGATACAGAAGGGTTTTGATGGTTGGATCAGTGGGAGAGGCAATGACTGTGGAAGGTGAGAGGGGGGATGCAAGAGAGGAGCTAGGGGTGAGAGTATCAACTGGGGGGGGGTATGTGAGAAAAGAGAGAGGAAGGGGATGACAGATGATCAATCAGGGTTACAAAAATGGCTTGGAGGTGAGAGAGGATCAGTGGGGAGGATATAAAAAGCTGGAGTGGGTGAGCAAGAGGCTAGACTGGGAAGGGGAGAGGAACTGGGGGATGTAAGAGGGGATCAGCTGGAGAGGCAGAGGTTGAGAGGACCTCTGGAGAGGGATGGAGGATGAGAGAGAAGATCAGTTGGAGTGCAGGAATGGTGAGTGGAGCGATTGGTGGAGGCGAACTACACCCCCGCTAATTAGATTTGGTTGTCTTCTGGGGTCGTGTACATTTTCAAGTGCTAAAATGGGGTCACATTGGCTAAAAGTTTGGGAAGCTCTGGCATAATCACTGGCAAGTTAGATGCAAAGCAATAAGCAAGGAAAAGACAGAATTTGAAAAGAAGCTTGCTGTGGAAGCAAAAACTTTTAGGTACATTTGAAGCATAAAGCCTGTGAAGGCATCAGTTGGTCCATTAGATGACTGAGGAGTAAAAGGGGTGTTAAGAAAGGGCAAGGCCATAGCAGAGAGATTAAATTAATTCTTTGCTTCGGTCTTTACTGAAGAAAATGTAAGTCCCATGCTAGAAATGATATTTAAGGTACAGATTCAGATGAACTGAATCAAATCTCAGTGAACCTGGAAGATGTATTAGGACAAATTGACAAACTAAAGAATAGCAAATCACCTGGACCAGATAGTATACATCCCAGAATGCTGAAAGAACTGAAAAATGAAATTTCAGATCAATGTTAGTAATCTGTATACTAACATTAAAATCAGTTATGGTACCAGAAGATTGAGTGTGGCCAATGTAATGCCAGTTTTTAAAAAGGGTTCTAGGGGTGATCTGTGGATAAAGTTGAGCTGGTAGATTTAGTGTGTTTACATTTTCAGAAGGCATTTGACAAAGTCCCAAGACAGACTTCTAAAAATATTAAAACGTCCTGGGATAGGAAGCAATATACTTTTGTGGATTGCAAACTGGTTAAAAGACAGGAAACAGAGTAGGATTAAATGGTCAGTTTTCTCAGTAGAGAAAGGTAAACAGTGGAGTGCCTCAGGGATTTGCACTTGGACTGGTGTTTTTTAATATATTTATTAGAGATGGCCGCGGGAAATTGCATTTCCCGTGTTCGGGCCAATTTTATTTTGCCTACCTCCTGAAATGAAGCCCAAAACCTGCCCCGAATTACAACGGGGGTTGTAAAAAAAAAAAAACAACAACAACCCAAACCCACCCCAATCCTTCAGATTTAATTAACTGCAACCCCCCACCCTCCCAACCCCTGACTGACCCCCAAGACTTACTGAAAGTCCCTGGTGGTTCAGCGGGGGTCCTGGGAGCGATCTCCCACTCTCAGGCTGTCTGCTGCCAGTAATCAAAATGGTACCGATGGCCCTTTGCCCTTACCGTGTGACACTCTGTCACATGGCCTCTGTCACATGGTAGGAGCAATGACAGCTGGTGGCATCTTAAAAAATGGCTCGGGCCATCCATTGCTCCTACTATGTGACAGCGGCCGACCAATGGCACCGATAGCCCATCACATGGTAAGGGCAAAGGGCCATCGGTGCCATTTTGATTAATGGCAGCCGATGGCCTGAGAGGGGGAGATCGCTCCCAGGATCCCGCTGGACCACCAGGGACTTTCAGTAAGTCTTAGGGGGTCGGGCAAGTCTTGGGGGGTTGCAATTAATTAAATTTGAAAGGTTGGGGTGGATTTAGGTTGGTTTTTTTTTAATGTGCCCTTTCTCCCCTCCCAAAATACGATAAGAAAACAACATGAAATTTTGTGGGTTTTCTTATCATTTTGTTGCCCTCCCGAAATGCGATGAAATAGGAAATATCATCTCTATTTCCTATTTTGTCGCAAATGAATGCACATCCCTAATATTTATAAATGATCTAGAAAGAGGAACAAAGAGTGAGGTGATCAAATTTGCATGACAAAATTATTTAGAGTAGTTAAATCACAAATGTATTGTGATAAATTGCAGAAGAACCTTATAAGACTGGAAGATTGGGCATCCAAGCGGGAGATGAAATTTAATATGGACAACTGCAAGGTGATGCATATAGGGAAAAATAACCCATTCTGTAGTTACATGATGGTAGGTTTCATATTAGGAGTTGCCATCCAGGAAAAAGATCTAAGTGTCATGGTGGACAATTAATTGAAATCAGCTCAGTGTGCTGCAGCAGTCAAAAAATCAAACAGAATGTTCATGGTGAGATCACACCTTGAGTACTGTGTGCATTTCTGGTCCCTGTATCTGAAAGATATGGTTGCACTGGAGAAGGTAGAGAGAAAGGCAACTAAAATGATAACGAGGATGGAATGGCTCCACTATGAGGAAAGTCTAAAGAGGTTTTGGCTGTTCAGATTAGAGAAGAGACTGCTGAAGGGAGATTATAGAGGTCTATACAATAGTCCCACATCATGGCGCGTTCACCAGTTGTTGGTGATGTTTGCTTACGAAGCAGCAGCAACTACACCACAGCACCAATGGCTCACTACCATGCCATTCATCACAGCACATTTAAAACAAATCAGAGAAAATTTTCTCACTCAAAATGAAGCTCTGGAATTCATTGCTGGAGGATGTGGCTAAGGCAGTTAGCTTAGCTGGGTTTTCAAAAGGTTTGAACAAGTTCCTGGAGGAGAAGTCCATAAACTGCTATTAATCAAGTTAACAGAGGGGTTGATTTTAAAAGAAGCGCATGCACGTCCATGTGTGCATGTTTCCTGGCATGTGCACATGGACACGCTGATTTTATAACGTGCACACCGGCATGTGCATGCTGTAAAATCTGATGGCTGCGTGCACATGCATACTAGATTTTAAAATCCTCACACGCCTGTGTGAGCAGCCTGTGACTCACACGCCCAGGGGGGGGGGGGAATTTTACAAAGCAACACGTGGTGATGCAATTGCACTCCCCCAGTTCCCTTCCACTCCTCTCCAATTAAGGAAATGAAATTTCAGATCTACTGTTAGTAATCTGTATGCTAACATTTAAATCAGCTACGGTACCAGAAGATTTGAAGGGTGGCCAATGTAATACCAGTTTTTAAAATGGGTTTTAGGGGTTCCAGGACAGCGGCTAATTTGCGTAAACCCTGGTACGTGCACTTCTGCACGTACCAGGGTTTACGCAAATAGCTGGGCCTGTTGTAAAATGCATGCAGCGCACGCAAGTCCCGGCTACGTACATAAACCCTGAAATGTACGCATGCAGCCCTTTTAAAATCTGGGGTTTAGGGAATAGCCAGTACTTATTTCAGCATTAGTAGCATGGAATCTATTTAATGTTTGAGTACTTGCCAGATACATCTATCCTGGATTAGTCACTGCTGGAAACAGGATGCTGGGCTTGATGGACTCTGTCTGACCCAGTATGAACTTATGTTCTACAGACCAGTGAACCTGATGACAGTGCTGGCATAAATAGTAGGGATGTGAATCGTTTTTTGACGATTTAAAATATCGTCCGATATATTTTAAATCGTCAAAAATCGTTAGGGCCATGATACAATACCAATTCCCCCGATTTATCGTTAAAAAATCGTAAATCGGGGGAAGGGGGAGGGCAGGAAAACCGGCACACTAAAACCCCCTAAAACTTACCCCCGACCCTTTAAATTAAATCCCCCACCCTCCCGAACCCCCCCCCCCAAATGCTTTAAATTACCTGGGGATCCAGCGGTGGTCCAGAACGGCGGCGGTCCGGAACGGCCCCCTCAATTGAATCCTGTTGTCTTCAGCCGGCGCCATTTTGCAAAATGGCCGCCGCAAAATGGCGGCAGCCATAGACCAAAACGATTCGACGCAGGAGGTCATTCCGGACCCCCGCTGGACTTTTGGCAAGTCTTGTGGGGGTCAGGAGGCCCCCCCAAGCTGGCCAAAAGTTCCTGGGAGTCCAGCGGGGTTCCGGGAGCGATTTCTTGCCGCGAATCGTTTTCCATATGGAAAATGGCGCCGGCAGGAGATCGACTGCAGGAGGTCATTCAGCGGGGGTTCCGGACCGCCGCTGAACGACCTCCTGCAGTCGATCTCCTGCCGGCGCCATTTTCCGTACGGAAAACGATTTGCGGCAAGAAATCGCTCCCGGAACCCCGCTGGACTCCCAGGAACTTTTGACCAGCTTGGGGGGCCTCCTGACCCCCACAAGACTTGCCAAAAGTCCAGCGGGGGTCCGGAACGACCTCCTGCGTCGAATCGTTTTGGTCTATGGCCGCCGCCATTTTGCGGCGGCCATTTTGCAAAATGGCGCCGGCTGAAGACAACAGGATTCAATTGAGGGGGCCGTTCCGGACCGCCGCCGTTCTGGACCACCGCTGGATCCCCAGGTAATTTAAAGCATTTGGGGGGAGGGGGTTCGGGAGGGTGGGGGATTTAATTTAAAGGGTTGGGGGTGGGTTTTAAGGGGTTTTAGTGTGCCGGCTCACGATTTTAACGATTTTCACGATAGTTTACACACCCAAATGGCAACAATACGATTCCCTCCCCCTCCCAGCCGAAATTGATCGTTAAGACGATCGAGGACACGATTCACATCTCTAATAAATAGTTGAATCTATTCTAAAGAACAAAATTACTAAACATATAGATGATTTTGTTCCATTAAATTAAAGGATTTAATCAAGGAAAATCTTGCCTCACCAATTTGCTACATTTTTTAAGGTGGGATTAAAAATATGGATATGGTTTGATATGGTGTCTATGGATTTACAGAAGGTATTTGACAAAGTACCTCATGAAAGACTCTTGAGGAAATTAAACCAATGTTCTATTATAGTCTGAAAACTGGTTAAAAGATAGAAAACAGAAAGTAGGGCTAAATGGTCAATTTTCTCAATGGAGAAAGGTGAATAGTGGAGTGCCCCAGTGATCTGTACTAGGACCGCTGCTTTTTAATATATTCATAAATGACCTAGAGAAGTGAGGTGATAATATTTGCTAATACAAAATTATTCAAAGTTTTTAAATCACAGAAGATTGTGAGAAATTGTAAGAGGACCATATGTGAATTGGAGACTGGGCATCCAAACGGCAGGCATTTAATGTGGAAAGTGCAAAGTGATGCATGTAGGGAAGAGCAACTCAAATTATAGCAACACAATGCAAGGTTTCACATTAGTAGTCACCATCCAGGAAAAGGATCTAGGTGTCATCGTGGATAATATGTTGAAATCTTCTGCTCAGTTGTGGCAGTAGCTAAGAATCAAATAGTATGCTAGGCAGGGGTGTGCATTCGTTTTCACCGTATTGGCAATCCGCAATGTATATGTCCCTATTCGTTATATTCGTGGGGAGGCGAAAAGCATAGCGACTCCCCACGAATATAACTTATCGTCCGTTTCATCCGTTGTGCGGTGCACGGCACGCGCAAATGCTTTTCTTCGCCGCCATTTGCAATCAGAGGACGCCATTTCGGTGTATCCACTATCCAGAGCCCAAAATCAGGACAGGTTGGCACGGATACCAGAATGCAGCGTTTCAGCGCTAACATTTTGTGAAATGCACTGAATGCAGCCAATTGCACTGTCATTCAATGCTTAGTGACAATTTTCCTGATGACCCAGCACTATATATACTTAAGCAGGTGGCGTACCATGCAATTTCTTTGCAGGGGTGGTGTGGGGAGGTGGTCTTTGTAGAAGGAGGCTGCACTGAGAGCTAGCTACGCTAGTTAGTAAAGAGAAAAAAAGATATTTATTCTTTATTTGGCTGCAGTGCCTGTGCCAGCTAGCCCTGTTTGTTTTTTAAGCAGTTTATTTAGGCGATCTGCGATGGTCTCTCTGTGCAGGGAGAGAAGCTGCTAGCAGTGCCATTTTTTTTCATTCACCTTCTGGGCTAGGCTGCAAGCAAGCATGATTTGGGTGTTGTGGCTGGGAGAGATATATTCAATTTTGCTAGAATTTGCATTGGAAAATATATTTCATCGATTTTCCTGCTGTGCCAACAATTCCAGCTTTTTTAAACTGAGTTTGTTTAATTCAACTCACTCAGTCTCTCTGTGCACTGGGCTTCAGTGGGCAGTGGGTAGTTTAACAGACTGAACTTTATTATAGGGATGGTCTGTGCAGTGAAATCCCCAGTCTGCCTCTTTTGTGCTTACAAGCAAGCTGTGTGTGTGTGCGCACACCACACACATTACATTAGTGCATAGCAAGGCACTGTGACAGTGGGCAGTGGGTAGTTTAACAGACTGAACTTTATTATTGGGATGGTCTGTGCAATGAAATCCCCAGTCTTCCTCTTTTGAGCTTACAAGGAAGCTGCGTGTGTGGGCAGACACCACACACGTTACATTAGTGCATAGCAAGGCACTGTGACAGCAGGCAGCCAGTAGGCACTAGGCAGTGACATTAAATCCATAATGTCAGGGAAAGCTAGATGAAGTCGAGTGATTGGGACTGGCAGAGGAGGCACTTCAAAAGACATAGTGCCATTCCCCCTTTAAAGTTAAAAAGGGACCTGTCGCAATCTAAACTCTTTGGAGGGGCAGGCAGTTCCATCCAGAAAAAAATGAAATCTGACCATGATGCATTGCCATCGCCACCACCTGTTTCTGACCCTGTAGTTTTGAGGTGAGGGAAGGGGAGGCTGAGTCATGCCAGACAAAATGTCGACACTCAAAAGCAGCAGGGGGACAGAAGTCTCGACTAACACTTAGCGGTGACAATGTAGCGCAGTCACTGTTTGCTTCTGATTCAGATGAAGAATCATCTTGTGTGGGATTCTCATCAGAAACGGAAGAAATAATAGCTGACGAAGCTTTAGGAGGATCAGTTAGTCCTGTCTTAACCTCCACTTCAGTGCAGCAGGGGAGAGATGAAACTGATGAGGAGGAGGAGGACGAGCACAGGCAGGGTAAACAAACGGGAGTAGCTTACTTATTACGGCGGTTACTACCCCAAACCAATTAGCTAGATACTTCACTTAGATGCAGCTCCAGCACTGCTGTCTGCATTGATGGTGGGGATGGAAGGGAATTGGAATCAAAAAGTTACCAATAAGGGCCCTGACCTCAGCGGTCAGAGTAACAGATAAGTATGAAAACAAATAGGTGTGAAAGATTGCTGGGCAGAATGGATGGGCCTTTTGGTCTTCTTCTGCCATCACTTCTATGTTTCTATATGTTTATATTGGAGAGAGCCATTCATCCGATCGTCTTGGGCCTGCCCTGGCTCCAGAAGCACTCCCCAGTTATCCACTGGGATACTCTTCAAATTGCATCCTGGTGTTCCTCCTGTTTTAACTCCTGCCTGGCTATGGTTTCACGGCCCTGTGTTCTGCTCTTGACTACCTCGGTGTCTATACCCCAAGCCTACCGGGACTACATGGACGTTTTCTCTAAAGAAAAAGCCGAGCTCCTCCCAGAATATCGGCCCTTCGATTGTGCCATAGACTTGTTGCCAGGTACCACACCTCCCAGAGGGCATGTATACCCTTTATTACTTCTGGAGACCCGGGCTATGTCTAGCTACATTCAAGAAAACTTAGATCGAGGCTTCATCAGACCCTCCAAATCTCCGGCCAGAGCTGGATTCTTTTTTGTAGTGAAGAAGGATGGATCACTTCAGCCCTGTATCGACTATCGTGGCCTCAATGCCATTACGAGATAAGACAGATATCCATTGCTGCTGATTCCAGAACTCCTAGACCGACTGCAAGGAGCCCAGATTTTTTCCAAATTGGACCTTTGGGGTGCGTACAACCTGATAAGGATACAACCAGGTGATGAGTGGAAAACCGCCTTCAATATGAGAGACGTACATTATGAATACCTGGTCATGCCCTTCGGCTTGTGTAATGCCCCGGCGGTTTTCCAAAACCTAATGAATGAAGTGCTAAGAGATATGTTGCACACTTCCATCATAGTATATCTGGATGGTGTACTGATTTACTCCAAGGAATTGGCCACGCACCACTTGCACGTTCGACAAGTGCTACAAATGCTTTGAGACAACCGTCTGTTTGCCAAATTGGAGAAGTGTCAGTTCAGACAAGAATCCCTGCATTCCTTGGATACATTGTATCCTCCATGGGCTTCCATATGGATCCAGATAAAGTAGCGGCTATTAAGGATTGGCCTCGTCCAATGGTGGTGAAGGCTAGGGGTGTGCATTTGTTTCCTACGTATTTGTAATCCGCAATGTATAGGGCCATATTCATTGTATTTGTGGGGAAGCAAAAGCAATGGATGGCCAGCACCATCTTGTGCTACCATGTGACAGGGGCTGACCAATGGTACCGGTAGCCCGTGTGACATAGTGAGGGCAAAGGTTATCAGCGCCATTTTGAATACTGGCAGCCGACGGGCCGAGTGCAGGAGGTCACTCCCGGACCCCCGCTGGACTTTTGGCAAGTCTTGTGGGGGTCAGGATGGTCCCTCAAGACTTGCCAAAAGTCCCTGGTAGTCCAGCGGGAGTCCGGGAGCGATCTTCTGCACTCGGGCCGTCGGCTGCCAGTAATCAAAATGGCGTCGATAGCCTTTGCCCTTACTATGCCACAGGGGCTGGCCATCCATTGCTCCTACCATGTGACAGGGGCTGACCAATGGCACCGGTAGCCCCTGCGACATAGAAGGTCAAAGGCTATCGGCGCCATTTTGAATACCGGCAGCCAAGAGTGTGAGTGCAGGAGATGGCTCCCGGACGCTCCGCTGGACCACCAGGGAGTTTTGGTAAGTGTTGGGGGGGGGGTCAGGAGGGTGGGGGGTTGTACTTAATTCAATTTTAGCCGGGAAACGAATAAGAATTAACGCATGTACGTATCGAGGGCCCCCCTTGCCGAATGCAACGTATCCGCCTCCCATCGAATATGAATCCCGAATGCAATGTATGGTGTCCCTCTGCACATCCCTAGTGAAGGCTTGAGTTTGCCAACTTCTACCACCAGTTTATACCGCATTACTCCCAGATAGTGGCCCCGTGCACTGCCCTTACCAAAAAGGGAGCTGATGCCAGAAATTGGCCACAGGCAGCACAAGATGCCTTCCAGGAGCTGAAGAGAACCTTTCTGCAGGACATATGTCTCCATCACCCAGATCCATAATGTCAGTTTGTTGTGGAGGTGGATGCATCCGACCTTGCAGTAGGAGCGGTCTTAAGTCAAGTATCCAGTAGAGGTAAATTGTTGCCATGTTCCTATTTATCTTGGAAGTTCTCACCAGCTGAGAAGAATTACGGTATCGGGGACAAGGAGCTGCTGGCCATTAAGCTGGCATTTGAAGAATGGCATCAGTGGCTAGAAGGATCCCAATATCCTGTTCTTGTTTATATGGACCACAAGAACTTCGTGTTTCTGTGCCGGGCTCAACGCTTCAACCCACGGCAAGCTCGTTGTCCCTATTTTGCAGTTGGTTCAACTTTCTCCTCCGGTACAGACCAGCTTTTAAGAATGTTCGGGCCGACGCTCTCTCTCGGACTGCAGAGATGGAAGATTCCCCTAAACCGCCTCAATACATCTTGGACCCTGCCAAGGTCCTCCTTGCAGCTTCAGATAGTCCCTATAGGTAAGACAGTAATGCCTGCTTGCCTACGCAAGCCTCCTTGCAGCTTCAGATAGTCCCTATAGGGGACGCGCGTATCTATTGAAATCCTGCGTACTCTTGTTCGCGCCTGGTGCGCGAACAAAAGTACGCGTTTGCGCTAAATTATAAAATCTACCCCTAAATGTTTTTGTTGGGGGATGGAAGAGATTTTGCAACTGCCAAGCCCCCATCATTATGCATGTTGTTGTAGGGAGTCAGATGTTGGTGCTGCCGAGCCCTATTGTAGAGAATCATTATTTGGGTTTGCCAAGCCATGATCATTGTGCTTATTTGGGGGTATCAAAGCCTCCAAGCTCCTGCATTATGTGTGCATAGAGGTAGTTTGAGTGACCATCAGTGCAAGCAAGCTTTGCACTGGAGGTTGGGGAAATTAATCTTCCCTGCTAACTGTCCCTCTAATGTCAGGCCCATTAATGCGGAGAATCTACCAGCAGCAAGCTTGGATGTTGCACTTTTTCGGTTAATATTCATATTTGTACTCAGACCATGCTATTGAGCATGGCCACAATAAAATGTATTACATAGCTCATTAAGTCCTGTTTTAACGAGCAAGTTAAAATTTTACTGAGTCTCATGGTAAACCTTTTTTTGCAGAAGTTTATTGTATCAGTCCCATATTCTTAGTCAGCAGTAGTAAAGGAACAGTGCTGGCTTTCAATGCAGTTTAGAAAGAACTGTTAATTTCTCTAATATTGTAAGGTACCTCAAACATTTCTGTGGAGAACTACCTAAGATGTTTGATATAGAAATCAATATCTCTTCTCCTAGATTAGCCTTTTTCTTATATTGTGATAATATACTAAGTAGATGATTCACAAAATTGAAAACCAGAAAGAAAGCTGAAGCAAACAGATATTCAAGAGGGTTTTTGAATATTTTAAACTAGAAATTTGTACTTGTTTTTAAATGAAAAGTAAAATGCAATGAAACATTTGCATTTTATTTCATTTAGTTTGAAAACAGAATGAAAAGAGAAAATCAATGAAAAAATATGAAGACACAAAATGTCCCCTCCGTCAGCTTCCCCTCATCCCTTTGAACCACAGTTCTCGTTTGCAGGGATCTCCAATGTAGAAATCCCTATTTGCTCCTGCCCCACTGGCTCTGGTTTGAAAATGGCATCTGCCAGCCAGCCTGAAGCTGGGGCTATTTTGTTTTATGGTGATATGTTGATACATCAATATGGTATACAATATACAGTTGTAACACAAAATTACCTTGGCCTCAGGACCAGCCAGCACCATTTTTAAACCACATCTGGCAGGGCAGCAGTGATTGGGGAACAATTCTGCCTCTTTCTACATTGGAGACCTCCACAGAAGGGGTAAGTGTGGTCTGCATGGCGAGGTGGACCATTTGATTTCTGTTTTTTGTTTTTATATTTTAAATGAATGTTTATTTTGGTGCAGCAAACAAAACAAACTAAATAAGCATAAGAAGCCCAACTTTCAAGCCTATCCACGGTACAACATTTTTACATATAAGTAGATGCACAGAGATTTTTAGCGTTTTATAAACTGTGCAATGGGAGCTGCACAGTTTATAAAATAGCATATATTTCTGCTCCAAAAGTATACACATTTGTTTCAGTACTTGCATATATTTCTAATGCAAGAAAACACTTTCTCTACCGATTTTATAATTATACATATATATATTTTATGCACAAAATAATTATGACACTGCACGAATAAACACTTAGAATTAAATGTGAAGGAGTATGTACAAGTACTTGGAATCACCAGTTTGCCCAATACCCTCATCAATTCACCCAGTCTCTCTTCAGTTCACCTAGACACTCTAGCCCTTCACCATGAATCCTTTCCATTTCTCACAGAACTCCTAAAAAACAGACAAGTAAATTAGCAGATGTAAAAGTGTATGAACAAGTTTGGTAATGTATAACATATTTCTAAATCTTGCCCTAGAATGACCCTAAGCTGCCCTCCCCCCTGTAAAATATACACATGAAAGTGAAATATAAGCATACTCTTGTTTATAAAATAGCGTATAAGAGTGTATATGAAATTTTCACGCATATACTATTTTGTTGCACGAAACCCCTTTGAAATATAACTTCTGGCTTTGCACTCAATTTGTACATGAATATGCAGTAGCATAGCCTTGCTGCTGAATATCCCATTTCAGTTACTCAGGTAAGTGTTGTCCTGCTCACTTAAATAAATGTTTAGTTTTAAATATTGGGTCCACACATTTTTATAATTACAAAAGGACACCACATTACAATATAAAAAGGCAAGTATACATAATGACAATAAAGTCGTGCAACAGCCATTTGGCATAAATTAGCTTTTTTTGTCAAAAAGGTATATAAATTGAAATTAAGCAAAGCTTGACTTGCACCTATAATGGAAAAAGCTCACTTACTCATCCCCTGTAACTATGCTGCTTTATGTGAAGGTATGACTAACAAATTGTCATGGTCTGAAACCAGGGAGTGACCAGGTACATATCCATATGTCGTTCCCTGACACAGAAGGAAGGTGAAAGTGCTTCACTGCTGCTGATGCATATGGCTGCTCTACCCTGTCATTGCATCACAAGGCAGCACCATGTTTCAGGAGATTTGACTTTATGAAATCTCCTGAAAATGGAGAGGCTTTTGAAAGTGGCCTGCTGGGTTGTTTTTTTTTCAAGAGAAAAGGAGCTGTGGACAGAGAGGGAGACAGGAGATGCTCATTTGGGACTGTGCAGATTTGTTTCTGAGAATTTCCTGCTTGGTGGAGCAGCTGAGGAACAGAAAGTTTACAACAGGCTGGCTCTATGCAGAAGAAATTTGCTGGCCATAGGTATCTGAGCAGTGAAGTTTCCTGCTGGGCTTAGACAGTATATTTAAATTAGCCTATGAAATATAACATATGAAAAGACTCAGCTTTAGGTTGTGAAGAAAGCAAATGAATCTGCAGACATATTTACTGTTTGTTATTGTTTAAATGGTTAAATTGGTTTTAAGTTGTTGTTATTGTATGTTTTTAATCATGTAAACTGCCCTGATCACTTTACTTGTAAATAAATAAATAAGGACAGACTGACAGACAGTGTAACAGAGCTGAAGAAAGAAATCACTGAGACCCTGGAGCTGGCTGGAGGCTGTTTTAGATGCCCCTTTTGCTTGGTGGAGACTGGAGAACCCTTCAGCAGCCTTGTGAGTATTAAACAGCAATAGTGGAACAGGGCTCTGCATGAATTCCTAACTGCTATTTCATTATTTAAAAGATAGTTATATATCTGCAACTCCCACAAACCACTGAATTACTAAGCTGTTTTCCCATAGACACTGAAAAGGGGAAAAAAGCCTTAGTGAATTAGGCCCCAAGTTAGTTATGAAGTGATTAAACACCTACCTTTGAATTCCTGAGCCTAACATTGTACTCCAGGGGTGGAAAGAGTGTTTGTTCATCTCAGTTGCACTGGTACTGTGCTTCATTTTTATCTCCAGCTCCAGTGGGTCAAAAAACATGGAGCACTGCAGTACAGCCCTGGGGAGGGAAAGAGGTAAGTGCATTTGCTTATGTGTGATTAATAATGGGCTGAGTAAATGGTAGTGATATAGCCTCGAGGGATAAAATGAGCTGACTAATAATGTAAAGTAATACATAATAATGTACCAGTAATACATAAAAACAATATTCATGGATGAGTATTCTAAGCAAAAGGGACTTTGGTATAACTGTTGTACTGCTTATTGATATTAACATTTAGGAATGCCAGTACTGTTTGATCTTGTTTTTATGCACAGTTTGATACAGGCCTGCTATTTTATTTCAGTGTGTTTGCTGGCTTACAGGGCCAGTTCACCTGAAAAGTGTATTCGCAGAGGGAAAATCCAGTTCTAGTAAAGCCGCACCTCTGGGTGGGGCTACAAATGTAAAATGTCTTTTACATATTATGGTCTGTCACCTGAGAGAGCCCTAAAAACCTGTGTCAGAATCTTGAGCCTTATCCTGTGAAATGTGGTCTTTAAATGTGCAAGGAAATATGATTTTGAGCAGCTGCATTCTTGCATGCATGTGCGTATGCTGTAACTGGAAGCAGTGTAAAGCACATAACACTGCTGTGGCAGTCAAAAAAACAAACAGAATGTTGGGAATTATTAGAAAGGGAATGGTGAATAAAACGGAAAATGTCATAATGCCTCTGTATCGCTCCATGGTGAGACCGCACTTTGAATACTGTGTACAATTCTGGTCGCCGCATCTCAAAAAAGATATAATTGCGATAGAGAAGGTACAGAGAAGGGCAACCAAAATAATAAAGGGACTGGAACAGCTCCCCTATGAGGAAAGTAAAGAGGTTAGGACTTTTCAGCTTGGAGAAGAGACGGCTGAGGGGGGATATGATAGAGGTGTTTAAAATCATGAGAGGTCTAGAATGGGTAGATGTGAATCGGTTATTTACTCTTTCAGATAATAGAAAGACTAGGGGGCACTCCATGAAGTTAGCATGTGGCACATTTAAAACTAATCAGATAAAGTTCTTTTTCACTCAACGCACAATTAAACTCTGGAATTTGTTGCCAGAGGATGTGGTTAGTGCAGTTACAGGCCGATACAGTACCGACTAGGGGTGTGCATTCGGATTGACCGCATTAGTGAAACGCAACTCATTTTTTTTTTTTACTTAAAAAATTGATTCGACATAAACGATCGGATTTCCCACATATCGAACATAGATATGTTCGATATGTGGGAAATCGCGATTGTTGAGCCAAAATAAAAATATAAACCCCCTCACCCTCCTTAATCCCCCCCCCCCCCCCGACTTACCACAACTCCCTGGTGATGGAGCGGAGTGAGGACGCCATTTCTGCAATCCTTGGCGAGAAGCATGTGACGTCGGCGGCACGTCGAGTGACGCCGGCGTCACGTGATTCCCGGCTCGTTCACGCCGGACGGCTCGTTTGGCCCAAAAAGAACTTTTGGCCAGCTTGGGGGGGTCAGGAGGCCCCCCCAAGCTGGCCAAAAGTTCTTTTTGGGCCGAACGAGCCGTCCGGCGCGAACGAGCCGGGAATCACGTGACGCTGACGTCACGTGATTCCCGGCAGGTTCGCGCCGGACGGCTCGTTCGGCCCAAAAAGAACTTTTGGCCAGCTTGGGGGGGCCTCCTGACCCCCTCAAGCTGGCCAAAAGTTCTTTTTGGGCCGAACGAGCCGTCCGGCGCGAACTTGCCGGGAATCACGTGACGTCGCGTCTGAGTGACGCGGCGCCACGTGATTCCCGGCGAGTTCGCGCCGGACGGCTCGTTCGGCCCAAAAAGAACTTTTGGCCAGCTTGGGGGGGTCAGGAGGCCCCCCCAAGCTGGCCAAAAGTTCTTTTTGGGCCGAACGAGCCGTCCGGCGCGAACTCGCCGGGAATCACGTGACGCCGCGTCACTCGACGTGCCACCGACGTCACATGCTTCTCGCCAAGGATTGCAGAAATGACGTCCTCACTCCTCGCTCGATCACCAGGGAGTTGTGGTAAGTCTGGGGGGGGGGGATTAAGGAGGGTGAGGGGGTTTAAATTTTTTTTTTGCACATATGTACATATACCCAACTCATTGGATTTTTTTTATGTCCATATTGGCCGCAAGTGGGACCCCCTTTCGGACATAAAAAATATGAACATAAAATTTTGCTCTGCACATCCCTAGTACCGACGTGTAAAAAAAAGTGCGGTAGTGCCGGGCGTCCAAGCGTTTGACGCGCGCACATTTTGGTTCGCAAGCCACTCAATTCAGTATTCAAATTAGACGCAAATCCAAGCGGCAGCAAAGGAGCGTCAAAAGCGCGCCTATGAAGCGGTAGGCGTTCGCAATCAATTTTACTGTACAGAGCGGTATACAGCACCTATACAGTATCCAGGGTGCGCTGGCGCCATACCTGTCATTTCAAATGTCATTTCAAATGTCATATCAGCAGGTAAGTTGATGGTTCTTTTCTACAGACCACGCATGGACACTGGGGCCGCTGCCCTGAGCATCCGGACGTCCTTGATAGGAGGCCACCCCCAACCTTCCACATCCGGGCGCTTAAGGACGTGCAAGGACGTCCAGGTGTCTGTGAAGGTCGGGGCCTCCAAGCATGGACGCTCGTAAGGAGACGGGAACGCTGCCTTCCAATGTCCATGGCCGCTGCCTTGAGTGCCCGCCCAGATGTCCAAGGTCATGGCTTCCGTTCATGGACTTCCCGCTTCTTTCCGGGCGTCCATGATCGGAGGGGAGGCCCCGCTGCCTTCCAATGTCCATGGCCGCTGCCTTGAGCACCTGGCCGGACGTCCAAGGTTGTGGCTTCCATTCATGGACGTTCCCGCTTCTTTCCAGGTGTCCATGATCGGAGGGGAGGCCCTGCTGCCTTCCAACATCCATGGCCGCTGCCTTGAGCGCCCGGCCGGACGTCCAAGGTCGGGGCCTCCGAGCATGGATGTGCAAGGACATCCAGGCATCTGTGAAGGTTGGGGCCTCCGAGCATGGACGCCCAGAAACAGACGGGAATGCTGCCTTCCAACGTCCATGGCCGCTGCCTTGAACGGACGTCCGGGCATCTGTGAAGGTCAGGGCCTCCAAGCATGGACGCCTGTAAGGAGCTGAGGCCTCACTGCCTTCCAATGTCCATGGCCGCTGCCTTGAGCGCCTGCCCGGATATCCAAGGTTGGGCCTTCCGTTCATGGACGTTCCTGCCTCTTTTCGGATGTCCATGACTGAAAGGCCCCGCTACCTTTCCGGACGTCTGTAAGCTTTGCATTTCTTATTCTGCTTCTCAACCGAATGAAAAAGATCACCAGAGCCAATATATACATGTTGTCCATGATGCTGTCTGGTCTGAAGCTGACTGAACACCACACTAGCACCAGGGTCAGGGTAGGCAGTAAATATGGAGGTTAAAGACGCAGTAAATAAGCTGGTTAAAGATGCGATAATTTGGGGAGAATAGCTAATCCGATCATTAACATACCATATACATGTGGCGGGTGAAAAAGGATACGCGTCTTTTTTGGCAAGCGCTAAGGATGCGTAAAAGCCGATACTGAATTGCGCGTCCGTCTTACGCACTCAAAACATGCGTCCAAAGCGGGTTAAAAACCGCACAACCTGGAAATGACTGTATGTGTAACACTGGAAACTCGTTGGAATAAGGACGGGGAATTTGTTCTTACCCAGGCTATCTTGCAGACTTGCTTTCGGCATATAACCAGGATATCCACTAACATGTATTATAGAGAGCTGCAATATCGATTTTTAAGCAGGGCTTATGTGTCGCCACAGGCTGCTTTTCATCAACAAATAGTGCCTACTACTGATTGCACCCGTTGTGGGAGTCATCGGGGGACTTTATCTCACGTTTTTTGGACGTGTATGAGTGTACAACGTTTTTGGCGCAAAGTAGCCGGCTATGTGGCAGACTTACTGGATGTAGCAATTCCAGTTACCCCATTGTGGTTGTTGTTTGGGTGTATATCGCCGATTCGCATCCGGGATCCTGGTTCGCGCATGCTCCTGCATAAAGCAAGTCTGGTGGGGAAGAGAGTGATTCTTTCAGTCTGGAGGACTTCTGACAATCCATCTTTTTGGGCCTGGAGGAATCTTTTTCATGGGTTGATGACTATGGAAGCCTTGGCCTCCCAGAAGTCACCCCGTATTAGACAACGTTTTTTGAAGGTGTGGGACAAATACCTACTGTCTCTAACACATCGGGCACGTAGCCATGTAGTTAATGATTAGCCTGTCTAAGATGACGCTTATTTAGGGGGGACATTTTACACTCTGTGCGGGGATGGGGGGGGAGGGGAGGGGAGGGGAGGGGGCAGTTTCCTTTTTTTGGGTTGTTGAATCAATGTATTGAAATCTGAGGGGGATAAGAGTCAACCCCTCCTCAGTGTTGTATTTCTTTTCTATGATATAAACCTAATAAAAATCGTTTAACCATAAAAAAAAACAAAAAACAAAACCGCACAACCACAGCCGTGCTTTACTGTATCGGCCCATCAGTATAGCTATGTTTAAAAAAGGATTGGATAAGTTCTTGGAGGAGAAGTCCATTACCTGCTATTAAGTTCACTTAGAGAATAGCCACTGCCATTAGCAATGGTAACATGGAATAGACAGTTTTTGGGTACTTGCCAGGTTCTTATGGCCTGGATTGGCCACTGTTGGAAACAGGATGCTGGGCTTGATGGACCCTTGGTCTGACCCAGTATGGCATTTTCTTAAGTTCTTATGTTCTTATGTTAAGTGCATGCCCTCTCTAGGAACCCTTAGCCTCTGAGTTGCAGCATTTTGGAGCACTGAACCTGTCAGGGAGGCCCACATACAGGCTATTTCAGTACTCCAAGAGAGAAGTAACCATAGCTTTTAAAAGCCTGAGCATCCAAAAAGGACAAAGCTTTTTAACTACTTTGGGGCTGATGCAAAAAAGTTGAGCTGAAAGTGGGCGCTGAATGTTCAGCGCCCACTTTCCTAATGTGCCCCCAGGCACCTCTCCTGGGAGCGCAATGCAATATTTAAATTAGGGCTTACGCTGTCGAGGAGGTGCTGGGGGAATTGCGTACCTCTAGCGCCTCCTTGACAGTGTGCGCCTGAGAGAGGTCCGCTGTTGACGGCTGTCTGCTGGTTAAGAAAACTGATGCTGAATTTATCAGCGTCTGTTTTCCTAATCAGCGCACATGCACAGGATAGGAAACTGGATGCTGATAAATTCAGCATCCATTCTCCGAATCTGACTACCGGCACCTAAGGAGTGTTTAAATCAATATTAAAGTGTCGGGCACTCCTTCACTTATTGCCGATTGGTCCCTTCACTGTCACATGTCAGTGAAAGGACCAATCTCCTTTCAGAAGGCTGTCCTGAAAGGGGATTGATCCTTTCACTGACAAATGTCAATGAAAAGGACCAATGGGCAATAAATTGAAGGAGTGAAAACATTAATATTAAGTGCCTGACACTTTAATATTGATTTATTCACTCCTTACAGTGGGCAGTCAGGTTAGGAAAATGGACACTGAATTTATCTGCGTCTGTTTTCCTAACCCATGGATGTGCCAGGGGTTCAGGAACCGGATGCTTGTCAACTGAACGTCTGCTTCCTGCACCCCACTACCGGGGCTTTTTTAAAACTTTTTTTTTTTATTTTTTTAAAGAGATTAAGTAGGAGGCAATACAGAAAAGCAGTTTTTTTCTGCTTTTCTGCGTCCAACGGCGGGTTATACAGTGCGCTCGACTGAGCACACTGTATTGCTTCGGCCCATTTGAGTTTACAGAAAACATTCCGTACTACCTGAGAAGCATGCCTCTCTGAAGAAAATCCAGTGTCTAGGAGAATTCCCAGGTCCTTGACCACAGTAACTGATTTTACTACCTCTTAATGGATACGAAAAAGGTCAATAACCAGTCTTCTGATCTTTATTAAAGCTATTTTCTTAATGTTTATTATTCAATGCAAGTTTACTTTTCAGAAACCAATCAATTTTCCATAAGATTACAATTGAGAAAATTTTTTTGACTTCTTTATCCAATGAGAAAAAGTGTTTTCTGCATAAAAATACACCCTAAATCAAACATTCAACTCAGCCTCCCAAGAGGTTGTAAGATGTTAAATAAAAGTGGTGATATAGGGGATCCCTAAGGAACCCCACAATTCAGCTCTATTGGGGCTGATTACCCTTTCCAGATTCTCTAGCTTTTGTTCCTGATAAAAGGCATTAATCCATTTTAGATGTTAACTGTTGGGTAACTGCTTTCTCTAGAGTTTTAGGAAGAAATGGAATATAAACTACTGGTTTGTAGCTAGAACAGTCAGAGCAATCCATTGAGGGTTTCTTCAAAATAAGATTAATAATAGAAGTTCAAAAGACAAATGGGACTATCCCTTCCAGGAGAAAGCCATTAATTAACTTCAGTAAAAAAAAGAAATTTCATTTAGAAGACCCTTCACTACATTACAGCTATATTTTGTGTTTTGTTAGTATCTGAGTATGCAGTGAAGGAAATGTTTTTTTCTTTCTTTTGTTTTGCAGCCTAACTCAGGCCCTCATCGATTCCTTGATGCTGGTCTTGGGGTTACAGCAGGAAAACTTTATTCTGGCTACCAGGAAGGCCAGGAATCATGGGTGCAGGTGCCCCAGTGTCTAACGGCAGACCTACAGGATTATAAGAGTTCAATGAATCACCTATAGCCATTGGAATATAGCCGTCACATGACTAGTATCCTTCATTTGCCTCAAAATCCAGCATGTTTGCTTGTGCAGGCCTACATGTGCAATTTCATGTTGTAACTGCTGCATGCTGATGTGGCAGGTGCTCTGTAATGTCTGACTAAGGTCTAGGTTTTACAGACTGCAAGCCCATTGCAGGTTTGATTCTGAGCTTTGGGTAGAGTCTCCTGTTGCATGCCTAAGAAAGGCATATGCTGTTTCTGTTCAGCATGATTGACTTATTTCATTGTGGCTGTCACTTTTCCAATCCAGGACAATTTCCCAAACTTTTTGCATGGGTAAACAGCATGGCAATAAAGGAGCAGGGTGAGGGAATGGAAAGTACATGTAAGGATTATAGAAACATAGAAACATAGAAGTGACGGCAGAAGAAGACCAAACGGCTCCATGCTTTCCAGCTGGCTGTACCGCGTGCTTGGACTTTCTGATGCTGCATCATCATACTCCCTCTCTTTCCTTATTGAAATCCAGTCTAAAAACCAACCTTTGAGGCTGCGTTTAAAGTTTAACTCCTGATCATCCCTCTTACAGCCTTATTGCTTTTAACCTTTTTCTTAATAAATGAAATTTCCCAAGTCTTTTTCCCTGAATGACAGTCTTGATTAGATATTAAATTCTATTGAGCAGGGACTGTCTCTTATGTGTTTGTACAGTGCTGCATAGGTTGAGTAGTGCTATAGAAGTGATAAGTAGTAGTCCTAGTAAGTTGTAGTAATTACTCATCAGCCATGTTCCCCACCAGCCTAAGTTTTACTCTGAAAATTAGTTTGCAGGCCTGGGTGAACATGGTACCTGTGAATCTGCAAGCCTTATGGTCAGTGTGAAATTGTCCTATTTATTCTTTTCTGTTATGTCTATGGATATATGTTTAACTGTTTCCATTTTCTATTTTACTTTCTTGCTTCATCTTCTTCCTATGAGTACACAGACTATATGTAACTCTGGGAAGATCCTTCAATTCAGGTTTCTCACCAGTGGATGAAATAGTTATTCTTGAATGGAAGAGATTTTATTTGAAAATATAGGTGCTCATTCATATCTTGAATTGTCCTTTGGATCTGTTGTGTCTGTAATGTTTCCTTTCTGACTGGTCTGTTTTCTTTTTAGCTGCAGGAGTAGTAAGAAAAGGGGTCGGTTCCACTCAACTCTGCCCCCCCCCCCCCAGATGAGAAAGGAGAACCTCCACTCTTCCATCAAATACCAGATGTTAGCGCTATCGGCCGCGGAAGACCGCGACCGGGACCGGGTGTCATGGCCGCCGGCCGCGGTCGGCCACGACGAAGAACGGACCCGGAGTAGCAGGGGACTCACCCGGATTACTTAGGTGGACGCCGGGGATCTGCTGGACAGCCTGCCCTGCCTGTTCGCGTCTTCACCGCCGCCTGTGCCGAGCCGGCAGCATGGCTCCGCGGCCAGCTGACTCCTCCCCCTGCTCTCCTTAGGGCAGCGCGCGCGACTGCATTGCTATTCTTAAAGGGGCCATGACAGGAAGTGTCATGGCTCCCTCCACAGCTCCTCCTTCCGCTTCCTGTAAAGGCAAGGGCTGTGCATCCAGTCCTTGCCTTAGTATTGAGGTTCCTGCCTAGAGTGTGTTCCTGGCTCCTGGTTCCTGTTCGTCATCCCGTCTCCTCTCCTGCTCCGTGGACTGATTCTTGGCTCGACCTTGGTACGGCTTTGGACCCTTCTCCTGTCTCGACCCTGGTACGGCTTTGGACCCTTCTCCTGTCTCAACCCTGGTACGGCTTTGGACCCTTCTCCTGCCTCGACCCTGGTACGGCTGCGGACCTTTCTCCTGCTTTTCACTTGGACTGGATTTGGATCTCGCTGGTATTTTGAACTTTGGACCGGACTTGGACTTCTCTTGAATTCCATCCTCAAGACTGTCACGACCTGCTGGAGGCGCCAGCCGTCTGGAACCCACGACCTGCAGGAGGCGCCTGCATCCAGACCTTCTACAGTCCTCAGAGGAATCGCCTAAGTCCCAGCGGCCGGACCCCTACGGGCCTCTCCTGGGGGGGTCGCGTGCTTCCAGGGTGAAGTCTTCTAGCAAGAGTCCTAGGTGAGCAAGGCCTTGCCCGTCGACGGTAGTCTTACCGCGATATAAGGGCCCACATTCATAACACCAGAGATCCATCAGCAGTATAGAGGTAATCCCCACTCCTCCCAAAAGCTTTCAAAATAAAAAATTTAAATATTGTTCTTTATAGACATTTAACTTTGGCGTCCCCTGGATTTTACTATTATATTAATAGTTTGGTAGTATGATTTCTGTGCATGAGTACATTTATTTATTTAAAACTTTTTTTATACCGGCATTAGTGGGTACATCATACCGGTTCACATTCTAACTGGAGGAAAGGAAATACATGAAACAAGGGCTAAGGAGTACATGTTTAAAGTATAGATGCAGGTAGTATATATTTGTGAGAGGATAAGGATAGTTAGAGTGAATAGGGAGGAGCATGTATGGTTTGTAAGACTATTAGGAATGTGCTGTCCTAATAGGATCTGTCCAAGCAGCTTTAAAAGTTTAGTGCTGCATCTTCTATGGAGAAAGCAGTACTATGTCTTTAAAAGTTGCAATAAAAGCTCACAAAAATGGATCCCTAATGATCTCTGTCCTCAACATTTAATCATATTATTTATTATGACTGGAATATGACAGAGTACAAAAAGAAAGTGGTAGTACAAGCTGAATCCCACAGTTTACATGGGAGAAAATAATTTAAACAAATTTCTTTCCATAGAAAACAATTGCTGCTTGGCACAGAAAAAGGGCAAAAAGTGACTCCTGCTCTGAGCTGAAGTAAATATATTCAGCATGTAGGGCTTTGGGAGCTGAATAAAAGTTGCATAAACGTATTAGTTAAACTAGCAGCCTGGTTTAAGAGTGAAATGGATAGCATTACTGGGTTATCTATGGCAGCTCTGCCTCCTGGGGCCCTGAAATCTTTTTTCCAAACTATGAACATAAGAACATAAGAAATTGCCATGCTGGGTCAGACCAAGGGTCCATCAAGCCCAGCATCCTGTTTCCAGCAAAGGCCAAACCAGGCCACAAGAACCTGGCAATTACCCAAACATTAAGAAAATCCCATGCTATGATGCAATTAATAGCAGTGTCTATTCCCTAGTAAACTTGATTAATAGCAGTTAATGGACTTTTCCTCCAAGAACTTATCCAAAACGTTTTTGAACCCAGCTACACTAACTGCACTAACCACATCCTCTGGCAACATATTCCAGAGCTTTATAGTGCGTTGAGTGAAAATTAATTTTCTCTGATTAGTCTTAAATGTGCTACTTGCTAATTTCATGTAATGTCCCCTAGTCCTCCTATTATTCGAAAGTGTAAATAACCAATTCAAATCTACTCATTCAAGACCTCTCATGATCTTAAAGACCTCTATCATATCCCCCCTCAGCCGTCTCTTCTCCAAGCTAAACAGCCCTAACCTCTTCAGCCTTTCCTCATAGTGGAGCTGTTCCATCCCCTTTATCATTTTGGTAGCCCTTCTCTGTACCTTCTCCATTGCAACTATATCTTTTTTGAAATGCGGCGACCAGAATTGTACACAGTATTCCAGGTGCGGTCTCACCATGGAGTGATATAGAGGCATTATGACATTTTCTGTTTTATTAACCATTCCCTTCCTAATAATTCCTAACAATCTGTTTGCTTTTTTGACTGCTGCAGCATACTGAGCCGACGATTTTAAAGTATTATCCACTATGATGCCTAGATATTTTTCCTGGGTGATAGCTCCTAATATGGATCCTAACATCGTGTAACTACAGCAAGGGTTATTTTTCCCTCTATGCAACACCTTGCACTTGTCCACATTAAATTTAATTTGCCATTTGGATGCCGAATCTTCCAGTCTTGCAAGGTTCTCCTGTAATTTATCACAATCCGCTTGTGATTTAACTACTCTGAATAATTTTGTATCATCCGCAAATTTGATAACCTCACTCGTCATATTCCTTTCCAGATCATTTATATATATATTGAAAAGCACTGGTCCAAGTACAGATCCCTGAGGCACGCCACTGTTTACCCTTTTCCACTGAGAAAATTGACCATTTAATCCTACTCTCTGTTTCCTGTCTTTTAGCCAGTTTGTAATCCATGAAAGGACATCATCTCCTATCCCATGATAACTAGATTTTCATCTGCCTCCAAATATTCCATGAATAAACCCTTGTGACTCTTGCTATTCCACAAATACTGATTTCTCAGCATTCAGATAGATTAATCCACAACCAGTGGATTATGCACCTCAACCAACAGATGAAGACAGAGCAAAGCTGATGTCATGAAATATATATCTTTGCTCTGACATCAGCCTGCCAGTATTCTCCGTCTCCAGCAGATAGTGGATATGCATCTCCCTACTGGGGATTGCTTGTTTAAAGAAAAAGGAGAAAGGATTGATCATGCTCAGCTTCTCCTGAGGTGAAACCTTGTGGTCCCTCCCTCAATTGAGGTCTCCTGAGGTAATATCTGGTGATTCCTCCCTCAGTTGAGTGCCTCGGTCTGGTAGCTGGATGTCCAGCATGGACTTAGCTGCCAGGAGAGAAGCAGCTGAGAGGCTAGTGGGTACAGGAAGCTGAGCACGGAGGTGAAGGCATTCATTCCTCTCCCCTCTTCTGTTTTTGGTCTCTGAGCCTCGTGCGCTGATCTGACTTGCATTCCTGACTCTGTGGGTCTTAGAGAATTGCGGTAGTTTTGATGAAGTGAGCTGTACTTTGGCCTAGGTCCCACTCTCAGGCTTTGCTGGCACGCCATGGTGGCATTCGCACACTTTATTCTTCACAAGTCTCCCATGAAAGCAATGCCTGAAGTCAGTTTGTGCCTGCGCGTCCAGGTTGAGCTCCATCTGGACCACGTAGTTGGGTGTCCAAATTTTGGGCATTCATAGTATGAGCGTTCAATGGAGTATATATCTATATATGTGTCCTATACTTGGGCATCCTATCTGGGCTTGCCGAGTACAGATGCATAATTGTCAAACGCTTGTTGTTGAACATGTTGCTTCTGGACGTCCTTATTCATGGTGCTAGTAGCAAAGAAGCATAAGTGTCTTGTGATTTGCACTGCTTGCCATATTTCGGCATCACAGTCTAGCCTCCCCTTTCATCTTTGTCAGCGCTGCTTGGAGGCTCAAGGCAAGTTGTCTCCAACTGATTTTGCTGAGCCCAGCCCTTCCCAGAAGGTTACAAAAGGGAACCAATGGAGTAACTGAAAGAATTTTTCCCTGGTTTTGAGACTCCCTTAACTGGTTCATCAGCAGGGGAGGGAAACTCAGTGGGCGCCAGACTGATGACCCTTACTTTTGATATGGATCCTTCTGCCTTCTCTTGGGTGGATTTTTTTTTCAAGGGCTGCAGTCCTTTCTACAGGCATGTTCGACAGAGCTGGCCAAACTTGAAAATTCAGATTGCAGGCTGCAGAATCCCACAAGCCTGGTGCCAGGGGTAAATATCGGAAAGTGCCTCGGCCTGTTGTGAGTCACACTGATGGAGACCTAGATTGCACGGATGAGGAAGGTGATCCTTACTCCCTGGTAGATAAGGACATTCCTCTGGGATTGGAACCTTATAGAACAATGTTGCACCTCTTTAATAAAGATGAGCTGGAGGCGCTGATCTCTCAGGCACTGAAGATGCTAGGAGTGCCTGTGCCCATGTTTGAGCCAAAGAAGAATCCAATTTTGGTTACTTTGCATAAAGCATCATGTTTCTTCCCCATTATGGATGCTGTTCAATTGATTGATCTTGAATGAGGTGCTCCTGAAACTAATTTTAAAGGGTGATGAGCTTTGGAAAGTCTGTACCCCCTGGATCTGGTGGTAAGAGAGCAGTTATGTTTTCTGAAAGTGAATGCACTGGTGTGTTCTGTCACCAAGTGGACAACCATTCCAATAGAAGGGGGAGCAGCATTGAAGGATGCTCAGGATAGGATAATTGAGGCTATCCTTAAGCAGGCCTTTGAGGCAGTGGTAATAAATTTGCAGATAGCCTCTTGTTGCTCCCTTGTAGATCATGTTTGTTTGCTTCTATTTCAGGAAATCGATGAGACTTCCAGGGCAGTGATGGAATCGGCAGCCACCTTTTTGGTGGATGCAGGCTGTGACCTGGTCCCTACTTCTGCCAGAAGGGTGGCTTCAGTGATACCAGCCAATCATCAGCTGTGGCTGCTGAATTGATCAGTCGATACAATTTCAAAGTCTAATCTTACAAAATAGCTTTTTAAAGAATCACTCTTATTTGGGAGTGAGTTAGAAAAAATGGCCAATAAGTGGGGTGAGTCCCAGGTTCCTTGGTTGTCAGAGGATAAGAAGCAAGCGCTGCGCTCATTCTGCGTGAGAGGCTGTACTAGGGGTTTCAGATATTTTCAACCCTACAGAGGAAAGGCTTCTCAGATGGCTAAACCTTTGAGTAGGTCTCAATCCTTTCAGCCCAGGCAACCCAGTTGGGCCACAGGCTTGGGTGGCAATGCTTCCCAACCCCCTCAATGAAGGTGTGCTGACCCACCTCCTGGAGCAGGAGTTAGGGGATTGCCTATCTCTTTCTTTTTATTTGAGGTGGGTAAGGATCACAAACCAGTGGGTTCTGGAGGTGATAAGGGATGGCTATGCTCTGGAATATCTCAGTGTTCCTTGGAATGTCTTCATGGCATCTCTCTGCAGTTCCCTGCAAAAGAGGCAGACAGTGGAGACTATGTTGTTGAGTCTCCTGAGCTGGCAGACCGTGATTCCAGTGCCCAAGTCACAAGAAAATATGGACTGGTATTCCATTTATTTTGTTGTGCCCAAATAGGAGGCTTCATTTTGCCCCATCCTGGACTTAAAAGGATTAAATCATCATTTGTGAGTGACTCACTTCCACATGGAAACCTTACACTTGGTGATATGGCAGTACAGTTAGGGGGGGAGTCTTACATCTCTGAATTTATCAGAGGTGCACTTACATATTCCCATTCGACTGGAGCATCAATGGTTTCTGTGGTTTGCTGTTTTGGGGCAACATTATCAATTTTGAGCGCTGTCTTTCCATTTGGCCACAATGCCCAAGACCTTCTCCAAGGTCATGGTGGTGGTAGCAACAGCATTGAGAAAGGATAGCATTCTGGTCCACCTGTACCTAGACTATTGGCTAATTTGGGCCAAAATCTTGGAAGAGAGTTATCAAGCATCACACAAGGTTGTCTCCTTGCTGCAGGAGTTAGGTTGGGTGGTGAACTTGGTCAAAAACAATTTACAGCCATCTCAGACACTGGAGTACCTCTCTGTTTGTTTCAACATGAGCAATACAGGTTTTCTTTTGCCAGAGATCTGCATTCAGAAGCTGATGGCTCAGGTGTGAATATTGATAGAAGCAGTTCACCCAATGGTATGGTCTTACATACATGTATCTGTTTGTGGCCATCCTAGAGGTAGTTCTATGGGCAATGGTGCATATGAGTCCTCTTCAGCGCACACTGCTTGCATGGTGGAGACCACAGTCTTAGGACTACTCAATACAGCTTCAGTTACTGGTGGAGATTGGCATCCAACTGAAATAATGGTTGCAGGCAGATCATCTAAAGATGGGAGTTTCCTTGCAAGCTCCAGACTGGCTGGTGCTCACTATGGATGCAAGCCTCCAGGTTTGGAGGGCTCACTGTCAGGAGTTGATGGTGCAGGGTGCTGGAGTGCAGTGGAGTCTCTCTGAAACATCAATTGTTTGGAAGTGCATGCTGTTCAGTTGGCATGCTTGCAGTTTGTCAACTGTTTGCAGAGTTAAGCAGTCCAAGTAATTGTTATACTCGTGGACCCTTGGGCTGGTTGGGACAGAAGATGGTGTGCTGTGTGCTTTGCAGCAAGTGTCCCAACCAGGAGGCAGTTTGGAAGGCCGGAGTGCTTTGAGATGCTGGACCACGGAGGAGTCCTATGCGACCAAGAACTCTGTACCCCGTGGAAGGAAGGCAGGCATTGGACCCCGGAAGTTGAAGATTCTTTGCCCTGGAGACTGGTACTCCCCTGGAAGGAGCCCTTAGGAGTCCAGCCGCTGGGACATGTGGAGATTCACCCTGGAAGCCGAAGTCCCCCCAGGAGGGGCCCGTAGGGACATGGGCGCTGGGACTTAGGCGACTCCCCGATGGTGGAAGATGGTCTGGATGCAGGCGCCTCCTGCAGGTCGTGGGTTCCGGACGGCTGGCGCCTCCAGCAGGTCGTAGGTTATCCAGAAGTTGGTCCAGGAGTCGGAATCCAAAAAATGGTCCGCAGCCAGTCCAGGAATCGGTGTCCAGAGAGCGGTCCAAAGCCAATCCGTGGTCGAAGTCCAGCGAGCGGTCCAAAGCCAATCCAAGGGTCGAAGTCCAGTGAGCGGTCCAAAGCCAATCCAGGGGTCGAAGTCCAAAAGAAGCAAATCAGCAAGGAGGGCAAGGCAGAAGCAGGACGAAGAGAAGAACCAGGAACACAACTACAGCAGGCTGAAGACCAGGAACCTTGTTGCAAGGCACAGAGGAGAGCTCGTTGCAGGGTACTTGTACGTCATTCCATTCTGACGTCATTCCCAGCTCAGCTGAGGTATTTCCCATGCTGGCCCCTTTAAATGGGGCTCCTCCCCGCGCGCGCGCGTCAGGGGGCAGGGCCAGCCACGTCGGAGCGTCGGCGTCTCTCCCGAGGAGGGAGAGACGCGCTGGAAGGCCTGCAGGCCCGGGGCCTGCTGCAAACACCCCGAGGAAGGCTCGAAACAGCCTGGGCCACCCCCGAGGTAGATGGAGGGACTGGGGCATGGCCCGGGACCGCAACAGTAATGTCAGACAATGCAACAATAGTGGCTTACATCAATCACCAGAGAGGCACCATTAAGTCAACAAGTAGACAATGTGAAAGCCAATTTTTCTCAGTAGACTGAGTCTGGATCCAGGAGAATGGGAATTGTCGGATGAAGCACTCCAGCTTATAGTGGGCCGCTGGGGCTAACAACATCACTCAATGTGAAGGTTCCTCATTTCTTCAGTCACAGGCGAGATCCAAAGTCTCTGGGCATTGATGCTCTAGTGCAGAAGTGGCCGAGGGGCAAGTTTCTGTGTGCTTCCCCCCCTGTGGCCCTTGTTGGGCAGGTTGGTTCGGAGGATTGAGAGGCATATGGAGATGGTGCTTCTGGTGGCTCCCGACTGGCACAGAAGGCCATGATATACAGATCTGAGGAGACATTTGTCAGACTCTCCTCTCCGGTTACTGGTCCAAAGAGGTCTCTTACGACAGGGGCCTGTTCTTCAAGAAGATCTGATGCAATTTTGTCTAACAGTATGGCTTTTGAAAGAGCTCAGTTGCTGAAGCATGGATATCCCATTGCTATGATTTTCACCCTGCGTCGAGTTCAGAAGTTCTCCACTTCCTTAGCATATGTTTGGGTTTGGCAAATGTTTGAGGCTTGGTGTGAAGAATGAGGGGTTCATCCTGGTTTGGTTAGGATCTCAATCATTTTGGACATCTTGCAGGATGGGTTGATTAAGGGTTTGGCCCTTAATTCCTTGAAGATACAGGTGACATCTCTTGCCTGTTTCCAGAATGAGGTGAATGGTGGAATCTTATTGGCCTATTTGGATGTGGCCCAGTTCCTGAAGTGGGTGAAGCATCTTTGTCCTCCCTTGCAGTTGCCAGTGCCTTTGTGGAGCCTTAAAATGGTTCTGGATTTTCTGGCAGTTTCCATCTTTTGACCACTGAATAGCCTCTCCATGAGGTTACTTACTTTGAAGATGATTTTTCTTGTGACAATTTGTTCTGCACATAGAGTTTTTGAACTGCAGGCTCTTTCGTGCTGGGAGCCATTCCTGCAAATGACTCCAGGGACAGTCCAGCTGCAAACTGTTCCGTCTTTTTTGACAAAAGTGGTTTCAGATTTTCACTTGAATCAATCAATTTCATTTCTGATGCTGGACAGGGAGAGAGATGAAAATAAATACCACCTGTTCTGGTCCTTTGATGTCAAGCGAAATCTCTTGAGGTATTTGGAGGTTTATAGACCTCATAGGAAGACTTACCAGCTGTTTGTACTCCATGGTGAGGGTAAACACAATAGTCCGCTGAATTAAGCAGCCGTTACCTAAACAGGTTAGGGCTCATTCCACTAGGGTTCAGGCAGTGTCATGAGCGAAGCTTCGATTGTTGTCCCGAGCCCTCCTCCATTCTGGACGTGCTGGAGGTTTGCGCACCGGCAGCCAGCCGGCGCGTGCAAGATACGCCTGCCTCTGGCAGGCATGAGACATAAAATAAGGTAAGGGGGAGAACTTAGGTAGGGATGGGGAGTGGGTTATATAGGGGAAGGGAGGGGAAGGTGGTGGGGGCCGAAAAAAAGTTCCCTCCAAGGCCGCTCTGATTTTGGAGCAGCCTTGGAGGGAACAGGGAAAGCCATCGGGGCTCCCCTCGGGCTTGGCGCATGCAAGGTGCACATGTGTGCACCCCCTTGCACGCGCTGAGCCTGGATTTTATAACATGCTCACGGCAGCGTGCAAATGTTATAAAATCGGGCATAGATTTGTTTGTGCCGGGTTGCGAGAATTAATCTATGCCCGCACATATGTTTTAAAATCTGCTCCTCTTTGTCTGCGTTCAGTATTTCCTGTTGGTTGACTGCTTGAGTGGTTGTCTGTTAATAGTTATGATCAAGTATTGTTAGTTTGTCCACAGTTGGCTTTTGCAGAGAATACTGGCAGGATGTTGTCAGAACAGGGGGTTTATATATCATGACACCAGCTTTGCTCTGTCTCCATTTACTGGTAGAGGTGTATAACCCTCTAGTCATGGATTAACCTGTCTTCACTAGAGAAAAAGAAATTATCAGGTAAGTAGTAATTTTCTCAATATCTGGAGGCTGCCAGTGGGGGCCTAAAACGGCAGGGGTCGTCAAACCCAATAACTTTTATCTTAGATCCACATTCTTCCTATCTAGCTTTTTCCAATTGCCCTTTACTCTTTCTTATAAGTTGACCTATCTTGCATCTATCTAAAACTGAAAAATATACCTTAGAAAGAGATCCATCACATTCACTAATTTCAGAAATTCCCTCCTTTATCAGAGTGATCAACCTCCTCTCTTTGGAGAGAAGCTTCCTTTTATTTTGAAAAAAGAATTTATTTTCTCTCTAAACAGTTCTACTCCAATACATTTTGGGGAAAACTTTCAAAACCACATGGGTAGTTGCACTGTCTGCAGGTCTTTTTACTCTTGGACTTTGCATCAGTTCTCAAAGGGAAAGTATGTGCATATTTTCCCTTTCAGAATTGCCTAGGGACAAAGTACAACATGATTATTTAGATTTAATAATTTTGTCTTTTGATTTTATGTTTGTTCTAAAGGCTATTATGGATGTTTTATTTGTAACTATTTTGATAGATGAAATGCAGTTTTAAATAAAATAAATACCAGAAGCTGTTTCCACTTTTCTGGCAGTTACTTTTCCCACTTCATAGCAATGCACATAGACTCTAAAATCCAAAACTATGTGTATTTTTGCATTTCCTGCCCTATCCCTGAACCCGAGAATGCCTCCATTTAAAGTGGGTGAAAGTACAAGTGCAGCAGCATGTATGCTTTTACCTGTTGAGAGGGGGAGCAGTTTTCAAAATGACCTTCTTCTAGGTACATAAGCCATTTGCCAGCCTACATTGCCCCTTTGGGGAAATAAAAGTACTGTTTTCGTCAATCTCCATCTTATGAGCTTTCAAATGTTAGCAATTGCAATTTGGGGGCAACTTTCAAACAGCCCATGAAATTGCAAGCTATGTGGGTACTTTCAACACAAGCACTTTAAATAGATTTTCAGAGAGAAATTGCCTGCATTGCTTCTTTGAGAAATTAACAAGTGCAAATTACGAGCCTTAAAAATACCCACAATAATTTGCACCTGGTCTTTGTGCAGGCAGGCATGGGTGTGGTTAGCTCTCCTGAGCTAACCACACCCTAAGGAATTCCCCTTCTCATTGCTAAAAGCACACATGCTATGAAACCTGCATTTGAGGGCGATGGTTACAGGTCATTTTCCACAGGTAAATCCCTATTAACCTGGATAAATGCCTTTGAAAGTTATCCTCCCCTACATCCGTTTTATTCTTTTTTTCCTTTGATATAAATTCTCTGGTATGAAAACTCACCGATGATGTATCTTCAGATACTGGCTAGTAACTCCATATTAGTGTCAGGCTTGTTTTTCTTCCCTTATTAAACAATAATCATCAATTTACTAGAGTTAGCTTTGTTAAAATTATATTCTGGTAAACCCTTCCTTGCCTCCTTCTATAAAAGGATCCCAAAAACTAAACAGCTCTAATTCCGAATATGCAATTATGTCTGTGATTTACTCTTCTTGATGGCACAGTACCAGGTATTGGTTTAATTTCACTAGCACCATGGGAGCAGAAACACAAAATACATTCTCACAATCAATAATACAATCATGTGTTAGGAAAATTAAAGTGGGGGGAGGATTGTATTTAATAAAATAAAATATTGGTTTTCCTATCTGCCATTTATTTCCTATCATAATATATTTTTCTTCTTCATTAGAAATAGAAATGTTACTTATTTCTAAGCAACAGTTCAATTTTTTTCATGTTGTATTAATAGCCATTCAGAAAAATTGCATCCTTGGTTAGAAACTCTAAATAATATATCAGCAGTCATTCCAGGTTCAGAATCTCATTGTTCATGCTAACATATTTCACTAAGGGCCCTGAGCACTAAGCATTACCCTAAAGACATAAAATGGGAGACAACCTTTAGTACCTAGGTTCCTATTGCATCACTATGCATGCCACTTAACATGCACGAACTAAATTAAGCTCAAATACAAACTTTAGAACTGGGGTCAAGAGAGACCTATAGACTTTGAACTATCCTTATCTCTTAATGTGAGATGTGCAAATCTGTCAACTAAAGGGTCCAGTAAATCTTTAGTCAACTTCAGGATAATCAAAAGGTTTGATGGAAATTGATAGATTCCACTCAGAGGCTCTAAATGCTTCTCTAGGAGGCACCCGTGGGTCTTGTGGGGAATGGAAAGAGAAAGGCAGGAGACAAAGATAGAAGAAAGAAAGCATGAAAGAGGGGTTTTTTTTCACAGGTGTATGCATGTTTTGTTTCATTTTATTTTGAATATCTTCCTAGTACAAAGGGGAAAGATCCAAGAGGAAGGACTGCTGGTGTTGTGTTCATGGGCCCTTGGGCCAAGGCAGGGTTGACACAACCTTCAGAGAGGAGATCTGCAGGACCCCACCATCGGCAGGTGGACCCGGATAAAGGAAAGGCCCAGCTGGAGCTTCACCTTTACCAGCCCTCGTTCCCCCTTGGCTTAAGCCTTTGGGTGCCAGAGCCGGAAAGCCTTAGGTCTTAGGTCTGCTGATGGTGGAGAGGTTCGTTGGATGATAGCTGGGTCAACTTAGATAGAGGTCAGGTATATTTGAAGACAAGCAGTGGTCTGTGGCAGGCAGCAGTCAAGTGTATCCGAAGGCAAGCAGTGGTCAGTCTGATCAGCCCAAGGTCAAACCAAGCATCCATCTGAGGGAAAAGCAGGTTGGAAAGGCAGGGCAGGAATGCAAGGAGAAAAACAGGCAGACAACAAGGGCAACCCTGAAGAACTGAAGACAAGGACACTGAAGACAGGGATGCTGGAACAAAAGTCAAGTTGGAGCAATACACTACTTCTAGAGTAGGTGGCCCTGTTGCTAGGTGGGTGGGCAAACTGAATCTTTTTTGATTCCACGCGATGACAACTCATCAAGATTAGTGTGCATTTTACTGTATTCCCCTTATATAGAATTCTGAGGATAATAAAACAACATTGGGGGTCCTTGGTCTGTACCCACAGTTTCAGGAACGACCTGTGTTTGCATTAACAAGAGGGTGTAATATCAGGGATATGGTTGTTACTTCCAAATTCAGCAAGCGAGTGAATGCATCAGTTGATGATGTTTATTAGTGTGGTCTTTACCCTTGTAGGAGTTGCTCGGAATGTGCTCAGTCATTCAATGGCTACGTATTGCTATAAACTGAGAAGATTTACCACATGAACCACCTCACGAGTGGTGTATATCATATGGTGTAGTTATTTTTTAATATACATCGGCAAAACCACATGGTTTGTGCACACTCGGATAATGGAAAACAGGAGTGCAATTAAACATAGTAGAAATGAGGCACCACTGGTAGCTCATTGCCAGGAGAAAGGACAATTTCATTGACTTTGTATGCTGTATTGGAAAGAGTTGAGAGTGTTCATGGAGGTGACAGATGAGATATTGTTTCATAGAAAGCAATGTTGGATTTATATTTTGGATACAGTCCAACCTTTGAGGCTTCAATAAAAAAAACAGAACGGGGAAAATATTGAGGTGGGGGAAACATGACATTACAAAATTTGTGTTGACTGACATATGTTCAACATGGGTATGACATTAGTGATTGGTACTGATGTAGAGCAGTTGATTGTGGTGCTCAGAATCTATTCATTTGGTGGGATTGTGTGGTTTGCTTAGAGCGTTCTCATCATTTTATGAGCTATGCACTATGAGAAAGGTCTTCATTGATGAATTAGGTAAGATTTCTGGAATACTGATGTGCTTATCTAAATGAGTATATCCCTATTTAGAAAAGAGTGTTTTTAGTAATTTGATTTGTAAGGAAAATTGTTGAAGTTTTGTTATTGACAGACTTGTGTGTGTATATATAGTATAATGGATCTAGGCCTTAAATGAAATAAAAATGGTATGTTAGTACCTAAAATGGTATATCCATCGGAGACCATAAAATAAGGTACGTAACACCAATAATGTTTTAAATGATTTGAAAGATGATTACTGTTGCAAGTTTTATTACACAATTGCAATGAATATCAAAACTATTCAAAAAATATTTCAAAAAATAAAATGGGCAAAATAACACACACATATATTTATCATTTGCCCTAATCAATCATTCCTCATTCATACCCCTTCTAAACTCTGTATTTTATAATATACATCGGCAAAACCACATGGCTGATTAGATCCGCATACAAAGGAACTCATCAGGCACCCCCACACAAATCCTTCATCCACAATTCCTTTCAAAAACGAGCACTGTCCTCTGCGGGACCACATCTATGGAACACACCACCCCCAGATCTACGCCAGGAACAATGTCTTCTCTCCTTTAGAAAGAAACTGAAAACTTGGCTATTTTCTCAAGCCTTCCCCTGATGAGACACTCCCCAACTAACAATGACTCTTACACCCCCCATATCACCTTCCCTCCTCGCCTTGAGCCTATAACCTCTCCCTGCCACTGCCCCATCTCTAGCCCTTGTCATCTCCCCTGTATGACGCCTCCTCTATCACTTATTTAAAGGAACCCTTAAGATCGAATCACTTAGTTAAATTAGCCGCTAAATTAGCTTTCCATGCTAATTAATTGTTTTTTCCTATTTTGCATTACTTTTAGAAGTGTTATGTTAATCTAATTCTTTTCTTTCAATTGTCCTGAATTGTACTCCCTGTTCATTGTAACTTTCTCTCTGTTAATTATGGTTTCCCCTGGTTTTGCTGTAAACCGGTACAATAAGACTTTGTCTTGAGCATCGGTATATTAAAAGAATTTAAATAAATAAATGGTCTGTGCACACTCGGATAATGGAACACCGGAGTGCAATTAAACATAGTAGAAATAAGGCTCCACTGGTAGGTCATTGCCAGGAGAAAGGATACTATCTATCTATCTATCTATATATAGATTGACAGATAGATTGCTTTTTTTTCTTTTTAGAGGGGTAACCCTGAAGCAGGAGGTCTCATGTTGGGTGACTTGAAGCTGGTGATTTACATCTGAAGATCGGAATTTGGTGATTGTGTGGTACACTCTCAATGGGACCATATGTAATTTGTTTTAAGGCAAGTAATTAGTTCTCTTTAATGGGTTTTTTGGAAATAATGAATACAGATCTAGACAAAAATTAGATGAGGGAGTGGACAGAGGAGTGCCTCAGGGATCTGTATTGGGACTCTTACTTTTCAATATATTTATAAATGATCTGGAAAGAAATACGATGAGAGAGATAATCAAATTTGCAGATGACACAAAATTGTTCAGAGTAGTTAAATCTCAAGCAGATTGTGATAAATTTCAGGAAGACCCTGTGAGACTGGAAAATTGGGCATCCAAATGGCAGATGAAATTTAATGTGGATAAGTGCAAGGTGATGCATATAGGGAAAAATAACCCATGCTATAATTACACAATGTTGGGTTCCATATTAGGTGCTACAACCCAAGAAAGAGATGTAGGCGTCATAGTGGATAACACATTGAAATCGTCGGTTCAGTGTGCTGCGGCAGTCAGAAAAGCAAACAGAATGTTGGGAATTATTAGAAAGGGAATGGTGAATAAAACGGAAAATGTCATAATACCTCTGTATCGCTCCATGGTGAGACCACACCTTGAATACTGTGTACAATTCTGGTCACCGCATCTCAAAAAAGATATAATTGCAATGGAGAAGGTACAGAGAAGGGCTACCAAAATGATAAGGGGAATGGAACAGCTCCCCTATGAGGAAAGACTAAAGAGGTTAGGACTTTTCAGCTTGGAGAAGAGATGGCTGAGGGGGGATATGATAGAGATGTTTAAAATCATGAGAGGTCTAGAACGGGTAGATGTGAATCGGTTATTTACTCTTTTGGATAGTATAAAGACTAGGGAGCACTCCATGAAGTTAGCATGGGGCATATTTAAAACTAATCGGAGAAAGTTCTTTTTTACTCAACGCACAATTAAACTCTGGAATTTGTTGCCAGAGGATGGGGTTAGTGCAGTTAGTATAGCTGTGTTTAAAAAAGGATTGGATAAGTTCTTGGAGGAGAAGTCCATTACCTGCTATTAAGTTCACTTAGAGAATAACCACTGCCATTAGCAATGGTAACATGGAATAGACTTAGTTTTTGGGTACTTGCCAGGTTTTTATGGCCTGTATTGGCCACTGTTGTAAACATGATGCTGGGCTTGATGGACCCTTGGTCTGACCCAGTATGGCATTTTCTTATGTTCTTGTGTTCTTAGTGAACCTGCAGATGAGTGAGAACATCGGTATCCATTGCTGATGCCACTTGGGGCCCATTGTGTGGTGAGAGATGGTGGATATAAAAATTTGAGTAACATTTTTCTAATGATGTGTTCAAGGTAAACTATAGTGTGAATGCAGTGATAAATTTAGGAGTGAGTGGGAGGTTTTTTTTACCTCTTTTGTTGTGAATAAAGATTTATTTAAATAGAGCATAAAGGGGTACAGGAGTGTAGAGTGGTGATGGTCTTGAGGAACCGGACTGGTAATTATTTTCCCTAAATTATTGTGACTTTGCCACCTCCAGGCAAATACCACCACTACAGCTTGTGACTGCTATTGCTGTTCAGAAGAAGTTGCCTTTGGGTCAGGTGTGCAGGCCTAACCAGTGGCACAGATGACCTAGTAGCAGGTAGAGAAGCGGAAGTCACATGCCTGCTATTGTATGCAGATGGAAAATCCTAGGTATAGAACTGTTGTAGATTGCCAACCAGATGGCAGTCTACAGACCCCTATTGTGGTTTGCTGCATAAAATGTGGTGGTTATCCATTAGGGAAAGAGGACATGCACATGGTGATGCCACTGATTTTCCACTTCACCCCAGTCCCAAGCTTTGCGGTGGATGACAATGGAGGCAGAACTCGATACATTGCTGCTTTCCTCTCACTTATACAGTGTTCTCCTACATTGTACCTGACATCTGACAGTGGGGGTAGAAGGCAGGCAGTCACATAATATTCAGGAGTGAATGTCAGGAAGACTGTTTTTTTAACATTGTGCAAAGATATGGTAGCTTGGGTGAACTAAATGCTCAACCTTGTAGGTGTCCACTGACACTATTTGTGCATATGTTATCCTGAGGAGTAGGACATTGTACTAGTACCATTTAGTTACACCAGCCCTATTGTTGCTGCAAGGACTCTGAATCAAATTGGCTCTGACTGTCAGAGTGACAACTACCTTTGAGTCTGAGTGACAGTAGCAGGTACAATCACAGCCAAGGTAGGTTTGTAATACAGGACATTTCTAACATCTGCTTTAGTGTACGCCACACCAGCACCACACAGATACAACAATTAACTGCACTATATCAACTGATAGTCTATTAGGGTATCACTGGTATCATGTATTCATAATCACTCTCCCTGCATTTTCTATTTTAATGTAAACCGGTATGATTTGCATTTGATGTAAGAATGTCGGTATATAAAAGTTAAAATAAATAAAAAATAAATAAAATAAATAAAGAATGTTAGTATACATTTATGTGTTACACATACACACTTTTACAACTTGGCAGCAGTAGCAAAAGTGCCAGGGTGGCACTAGCATAGCCAATGGTAGCATGTGCAGGCAGAGTTTATAGTACACATTTTTTTTAAAACCTCTCAGTGCTTCCCATATTAATATCACATGGCTACACCTGTTCACTGCATTAGACCACTTGCTAATCTATTGGGACACCACTGGCATTATGTACACTGTCTCACAAAGAAGAGTGCAAGTGTTACATAAGGTGTTTGTAAGAGAGATGCTCCCTCCCAGAATCAGTCACACACATTGCTTTATAGTGTTTCACAAATTTTAAAGAAATGTTTCATCCAAACGTATTTCTTCATGACAATTCTATGCAGCATATATGTGCTGTGTAAGATATTAAGCAAGAATGCAGATGTGATTATGTGACCAATGACCCACTGTGCCAAACTAAAGTGGAGGCACATTAACTTAATCACATGCGACTTTTCTGCTCACCACCCAGCAATCCACTTAGCATTACAAACTGAGCAAGAATGCAGCTCTACATGATTGTATGATCATTGACCGAGTCACCAAAGACTCTGCAAAGCAGTTAGGTCTAGATTAAACCTGAGGACTCAGACCCATGCTCAGTCACTGACAGTTTTATCTATTTTTCTTCCCCATCCCAGTACACATTAACATCAGATAAGCTAAGTCAAACTTATTTATACTCTATCAGGGATGTAGAAAAATTGAATATGTGATGGATCCTATGGGTTAGAATCATCGTTTATCATGGGTTAGGCAACAATGCCTGTTCTGGCTTCACCATGTTTTCCTGGATTTGTCTGGATCTTTTTTCCTGTAGGTCAATACTAATGATTTACCAGAAAGAAAATTAATATTCCAAATATAGTACTTCTAAGCCCAGGGTATCAAAATTCCATTAAATTTATTGGATCTGTGGAAGAATCTGCTGCATCAGGTGCAATTAATTTCCCAAGTGAACCTGGGAAAATTCCAAAAAAAATCTAACAAATTTACATCTGCCTTATTTGAGTCTGAACTTGAATTTTTCACACATCTCTACTCTTAACAGTAAATGTCTAGCTAGAGATGGAACAAAGCTATGAAGAGAAGGAATGCTAAGAAAAAGAAGTGGGAGTAGTTGGAGAATGAAGAGGAAGAGGAAAACCAAGCAGGAGAATGGGATAGCAAAAGGCAAGCAAAACCTATAGAAAATGAAGGGAGGCCTAAAGAGACTGGGGGTGGGGAGTGGGACAGACATGGAAAAATGATAAAAGGAGCCCAGAGTTAGAATAGCTGCTGAAAACTCGGAGAAGACAGTGAGAGTAAAATAAGGAGACACTGAAAGAGAAGACATATTGAATCCTATGACTGAAATTATACAAAAGCAATACAGGCAGGGTTTGGAGGCTTGATTAGTATTCTTGTTTTATGGATATGAGGCAAAGAAGGATACCCAGAAAATTTAGAGCACCGAAAAGGATTTTGGAGGAACAAAAGGGTTTTCAACTTTAATTATATACCTGGAAGGATTTTCAGTGGAGTTGATATCCACAGGATTTCCTGAATAGTGCCTAGACACAGAGAATGTACATGCACTCAGTGGTATGTGTATAGCTCATTGATTTGGACAGTCAGCTTCTTTGAAAACATGCTGTATTCATGCTGGGCACTGCATTAAGGTAGGCTATTTTGTATTCATCCATAAAAACCTGCAATATGGCAGCTACAGCTACTTGAGCAAATATTGACTGATAGTTTTTCTTCAACTTCCTTTCAATTAACTTTGTATAGAACATAGTGTCTGCTAGACATGAATGATATTACCTGATTCCTTAGCATCATGAGAAATTCTTTATTTCTATATTTGTATATGTTCTTCCTTTCCTTAATGAATTATTTTATGTTACGTCAACCTATACTGCATGTTCTACCTGATATTTGATGTTTCTTATATAAATTTGAATAGAGCCCTTTATTAAGCATTCTGAGCTTACAAAGTGCTGAATATCAATGGGATCCATCTGATAAAGAAGGAGCAAAGTATATTCCAAAACAAATGGGCAAACACAAAAGAGGGTTTAAAACTAGGATTATTGGGGATGGGTGGAAAAGCATTAAAGCAAGTAAAAGTCCTTAGGTAAATAAAACAAGACATTTATAAAGAAATGAGAAAGGGGTAACATCTGGAAAGCTATTTACACAAATGCTCATAGTATGCGAAATAAATTCCCAGATCTAGAAGCAGTCATGTAAAAGGTTGACTTGAATATAGTGGTGGTCACAGAGACATGGTACACAGAGAACCATAGTTGGTGTATATAGCACCAGGGTATAATCTATGCAGGAAGGAAGGGGTAGGAAGAAAAGGAAGAGTGGTGCTATATATAAAAAAAATATTAAAGCAATAGAGCTTCAGTGCTTATGAGGTAAGGAATAGGTCCTGAAGATTTATCAGGAAAGAGGGAATGAATCATCCATTTATATTGGGGTAATATACTGACCTCTTTCACAGACAGAAGAAATGGATAGAGAGTTAGCTAAAGGCATTCACAAAATTGATATGAAAGGGAAGGTACTATTTCTAGGTAATTTCAATCTGCTGGACATTGATTGGGACATTCCAGCTGTGATGTCAAAGTGCAGGGAAATCCTGGAATGGCTGCATGAAGAACTTTTTCCAGCAATTGGTAACAGTACCACCACATAGGGATGTGCAGACAAAAGGTTTTCGTTGATAAGTTGATAAGTTGAAGTTGAGGGTCGAATTCATTCAATATGGACATATGGAGAATTCCATAAGTTGAGGGTCTGTCCATACGTTCACCTGTTCCCTAAATAAAAATTTAAACCCCTCACCCTCCTTAATCCCCCCCAAGACTTACCAAAATTCCCTGGTGGTCCAGCGGGGAGTTAGGAAGCCATCCCTGCACTCGTCTGCGATTTCCTCATGGCGCCGATAGCCTGTGTCACAGGGGCTGCCGTGCCATTGGTCAGCCCCTGTCACATGGTCACCGGCGCCATCTTGTACTCCTACCACGTGACAGGTAGGTCATGTGGCAGGAGGTCACTCCGGGACCCCCGTTGGACCTAACTGGAACTTTTGGCCAGCTTGGGGGGGGGCCTCCTGACCCCTCCAAGCTGGCCAAAAGTTGGAATATACATTGGAATATACGTTGGAACTGGCCAATACGTTGGAACTCGCGATGCGTTTCTCCTCAAACCTTTTTTTTCTCTTTTAAAAATATAAGTTGCGTTTTACATATGCGTTCAAAACGAATGCACACCCCTACCACCACATGGGAATGGTAGTAGACCTGGTGCTTACAATTGGGGAGCGAGTTTGATGTCATAGTGGAGGATCATCTGGGATCCAGTGATCATTGTATTATGTGATTCAGTATTAGAGCACAGGCAGTGGTGATTCAATCAAAAGTGAGGGTCATGGTCTTCAGTAAAACTAATTTTGTTGAGTGCCTCAAGGAATGGGATAAGCAAGGGTAGTAGAAGAACATTAAGAAAAACTAAAAGGACATAAGGAAATCAAACCTTTTTGTGAAGAAAGTAAATAAAGGTAAAAGGAAAAAGAGGCCACTATGATTTTCTAAAAACATAGTTGAAAAGGGAAAAAGTTTAGCATTCATAAAGTATAGATTGAAAAAAGAGAAAGACAGACCACATCTGGAAAAGCTAAAAACTGAGAAATTAGGAAAGCAAATATGCAAATGGAAATAAAAAGAGCTAATACAATAAAAGAGAAGGACATAACGTTTTTAGATATATTTATAACAATATGGTTCCTTTTTCACAGCAGGAAATGATCCTGTAGCAAGGACCTGCATTGTCCACTCGCACGAGGATGTGTCTCCCAGGACTACTATCCAGGAGGGAAGGGTCAAGTCGACCATCATAGTTGGTGATTTGATTATTAGGAATGTAGACAGCTTGGTGGCTGGAGTACATGAGGATCACCTGGTAACATACCTAATTGGTGCGAAGGTGGTGGACCTCATGCATCATCTAGATAGGATTTTAGACAGTGCTGGGGAGGAGCTGGCTGTTATGTAACATGTGAGCACCAACGACATAAGAAAATGTGAGAGGGAGGTTCTGGATTAGAGATGTGATTTGGCCGAACCTTTTGGTTCGGCCTTCGTATCAGCCCGCCGCGGAAAATTTCATTTTCCCGCATTTTGGGCCGATTTTATTTCCTTTGCCCCCGAAATGATGCCCGAAACCCGTCCCAACCCTTCAGATTAAAAAAAAAACAAACAAACATCAAACCCACCCCAACCCTTCAAATTTAATCAATTGCAACCCCCCCCCCTCCCGACCCCCCCCAAGACTTACCGAAAGTCCCTGGTGGTCCAGCGGGGTCTCGGGAGCAATCTTCTCCTCTTGGGCTGTTGGCTGCCACTAATCAAATTGGCTCCGATGGCCCTTTCCCTTACCGTGTGACGGGCTATCGGTGCCATTAGCCGGCCTCTGTCACATGGTAGGAGCAATTTGAAGGGTGAGTTTGTTTTTGTTTTTCTTTAATGTGCCCTTTCTCCCCTCCCCAAAAACAATAAAAAAAACCACACAAAATTTTGTGGGTTTTCTTATCGTTTCGTCGCCCCCCCCAAAACATGACAAAATAGGAAATACCGTCTCTACTTCCTATTTCGTCGCAAACGGATGCACATCCTTATTCTGGATGCCAAATTTAGTCTCTTAGGTAGAAAGCTGAAATCCAGAACCTCCAGGGTAGCATTAAGAACATAAGAACATTCCATACTGGGTCAGACCAAGGGTCCATCAAGCCCAGCATCCTGTTTCCAACAGTGGCCAATCCAGGCCATAAGAACCTGGCAAGTACCCAAAAACTAAGTCTATTCCATGCTACTGTTGCTAGTAATAGCAGTGGCTATTTTCTAAGTCAACTTAATTAATAGCAGGTAATGGACTTCTCCTCCAAGAACTTATCCAATCGTTTTTAAACACAGCTACACTAACTGCACTAACCACATCCTCTGACAACAAATTCCAGAGTTTAATTGTATGTTGAGTGAAAAAGAACTTTCTCCGATTAGTTTTAAATGTGCCACATGCTAACTTCAAGGAGTACCTCCTAGTCTTTCTATTATCTGAAAGAATAAATAACTGATTCTCATCTACCCATTCTATACCTCTCATGATTTTAAACACCTCTATCATATCCCCCCCTCAGCTGTCTCTTCTCCAAGCTGAAAAGTCCTAACCTCTTTAGTCTTTCCTCAAAGGGGAGCTGTTCCATTCCCTTTATCATTTTGGTCACCCTTCTCTGTACCTTCTCCATCGCAACTATATCTTTTTTTAGATGCAATGACCAGAATTGTACACAGTATTCAAGGTGCGGTCTCACCATGGAGCGATACAGAGGCATTATGGTATTTTCTGTTATATTCACCATTCCCTTTCTAATAATTCTCTGAAATGCTCTCTGTTCCACACCCAGGAACCCAGAGGCAGGAAGAGCTCTGAAATCTAAATGTCTGGATGAGACAATGGTGCAAGGAAGAGAGATTTAATTCTATAAGGAACTGGGGAACCTTTTGGGGAAGGGGGAGTCTTTTCTGAAGGGATGGGCTCCACCTTAACAAGGGTAGACCCAGGATGAAAGCACTAACCTTTAAAAAGGAGATAGAGCAGCTTTTAAACTAAATCAAAGGGGAAAGCCGATAGACATTCAGCAGTGCATGATTTGGAGGGAGGTATCTTTGAAGGATACTAATGAAGCATTAGAGTTAAGACATCCCAACAAAGAGGTTTCAATAATAAAAAAAAAGTAGACCACGTGCCTATAATTAAAGACTCACCTGAGCTAAAAGATTCCAATTTATCCCTGTCAACTGAAAAGCCAAATGTTAATACAAACAAAAAACAATTTGAAATGTTTGTATGTTAATTCCAGAAGTCTAAGAAGTAAGATAGGAGAGTAAGAGTATATAGAATGAATGATGATAAATATAATTGGCATCTCAGAGACATGGTAGAAAGAGGATAACCAATGATAGAGAGGAGCAACTTGATGGTGGGGTGGCACATTATGTCCGGAATGGCATGGACTCCAACAGGATAAAGATCCTCTAAGATGGATGGATTTTCAAAGATCTATGCGCGTAAATCCATTGGATTTACATGCGTAGAGTGGCTTACATGTGCCGGCCTATTTTCAAAAGGCCTGGGGCTTTACTAAATGGGAGGTCCGGGGATGGGGTGGTCTGGGGGGAGGGTGGGGACATTTGCTGCTGTGCCGGGGATCTAGAGGTCATAATGGATATCATCAGCTCAGTGTCCTATGGCAGGCATAAAAGCAAACAGAATGTTAGGAATTATTAGGAAGGGAATGGCAAATAAAACAGTGGATGTCATAATGCTTCTGTATCGCTCCATGTTGAGACTGCATCTTGAATACTGTGTACAATCCTGGTCGCCACATCACAAAATGATATATTTGCAACTGGAGAAAGTGCAGAGAAGGGCGACCAAAATTTTAAAGGGCATGGAATGGCTCTCCTATGAGGAAAGGCTAAAGAAGTTAGGGTTGTTCAGTTTGGAGAAGAGACGACAAAGGGGATATGATAGAGGTCTACAAAATCATGAAAGGACTTGAAAAAATTAAGGTAAATTGTTTTTTTACTCTCTCAGATAATAGAAGGACTAGGGGGCACTCTATGAAGTTAGCAAGTTGTTCATTTAAAACAAAACAAGAAAAATTGTTTTTTTCACTCAACGCATAGTTAAGCTCTGGAATTCATTGCCAGAAGATGTGGTTATGGCAGTTAGTGTAAATGGATTTAAAAAATATTTGGATAAATTCCTAGAGGAAAAATCCATAAACTGTATTAATTAATAAGCAATAGAGCTTGAGATTTTTATAAAGTTTGGGTACTTGCCAGGCACTTGTGACTTGGATTGGCCACTGTTGGGGAAACATGATGCTGTGCTTGATGGACCCTTGGTCTGACCCAGTATGACATATCTTGTGTTCTTATGTTCTTCTAAGGAGGAGACTGAGAAGTACAGTTAGTCTTACCTCAGTGGTGAATAAATTAATAGAATGTGTGCTAAAACACAGGATAGTACAGTTTCTAGAATCCAACAGAATCTGAGGCAGCATGGCTATACTAGATGAATCTAATCAATGTTTTTGACTGGGGGACACCAGAGTTAGATTAGAAGAGAACACTAGATGTAGTGTACTTAGAATTCAGTACTGACTAACAGTTCTGCATAGGCAACATATAAATAAACTGAACACCCTTGGTATAGACCCTGAAGTAACGATTGAGTAGGAGATGAGTACAATGGAGTAAACAAAGGGCTTACCATTGGTGTGCAGCAAGTATCGGACCATAGGCCTAATCTGTTCAACATTTTTGTAAGCGATATTGCAGAAACATTATCAGGAAAGTTTTGCTTTCTTCAGAATGTTACCAAACTCCAGCAGTATAGCACCATGGAATTTGTGGAAAAAATGATGCGGGATCTAGTAGAACATGAAGAATGATCCAAAATTTGCAGCTAAGATTTAATACTAAAAAAATGCAGGGTCTTGCATTTAGGTTGCAAAAACCGAAGAGAATATTGCAGTATAGGGGGATGAAATTCTTCTGTGTACAAATAAGAGCAGGATCTGAGAGTTGATCATATTTGATGATCTCAAGATGGCCAAACAATAGATAAGGTAACAGCTAAAGCCAAAAGAATCCTTGGTTGTATAAGGAGAGGTATATACAGTAGGGAAAAATGAGTGGATATTGTCACTGTATTCGTCTTTGGTGAAACCTCATTTGGAATACTATGTACAGTTCTGGAGACTGCAACTTCTTAAGGATATAAACCCATTGGAGAGAGAAGGCAGCTAATAAAATGCTCAATGGTCTTTATAAAGTATAGATCAACATGCATACCCTGGAGGAAAATGGAAAATTATATAAACATTTAAATATCTACAAGGAATAAATGCAGAGAAAGCAAGTCTCTCAATGGAAAGAAAACTCTAGAATGAGGGGTCATGGGATAAGGTTTAAAAGGGATAGACTCAGGAGTATTCTAAGGAAATATGAAGAATAAGTATGACCCACCTCCCAAAATAAAAAGAATGTACAATATCAATTCATCTGATCACATAATCTAATGTTTGAGAACTAAATGGTATAGTTTCCATTTACAGTACATGTTTGCATATATTACAGGACTTTCTGTGAAGTCCGGCTGCGGAGATGGTGGAAGTAAGGACAGTATAAAAATTCAAGAAAGCATGGGGCAAGTACAGTGGATCTGAGAGGAAAGGTGTGCACAGGTAAACTGGGTCGTATGGTCTATGATTTTGTGTTTAATTGCACATATAGAGGGGTAATTTTGAAGAACCCAATTTGATTTCAAAGGATTAGTGTCTGCATACATTGTAGCCAAAAGGAAACCCATTTTGTTTCCCTCTGAAAATTAGAATCCAGAAAGTCACAAAAGGCAAAATCCCTACAATTTGTGCAGGGTGAAATATCATGCATACTCTAGAAAATGAAACGTGTAAAACATCCCCTGACCTAAACACCCCCAAAAGGACATCTATTTAAATGAACACATGCTCTGGAAGCCAATTACCCAGGTAAATGGCTTTGAAAATTGTTTTCTTTCCTTGCAAGTTCCTTTCAAAAGTTTTGATTGCTAATCACATTTGAGCCCTGTCTCCCTCTCCCCCAACCCCATTCAGCATGCTTCAGAAAAAGTGCTGTATTAACAGGAAGTGCGGACACATCTTTACGTGTTTTACTGAGCAGGAGTGTACTAAAGAAGATGGTTTCATTTTTCCATTTCCTTTTTTGCAGGGTTTTTTCATTTTGTTTGATGTTTGTTTCTGTTTGTTTATTTGAAATGAAAAACATCAAAAGGAGTACGGGAAAGAAAAAGAACAAAAGGGCAATTCAATGTAATAATTGAACCCCAGGCTGTCCCATTGCTCTCCTAGATGTCTCTGACCAAGTCCGCATGGACAGGAGCAATCCTGTCATTCCTGCCCTGCTGGATCCTGATTTGAAAATGGCACCAGCCGGTCCTGAGCATGTGGCCATACAACAAAAGTGCACAAGCCTCAGGGTCAGCCACTAGAAACATTTTCCTATTGGGACCTGGCGGGACAGGAACACCAGGGGATTGCTCCTGCACCGTTTAGACTTCAGAGACCTTACAGAAGCTGTAAGAAGCGCCTAGATGGAGGAGGATGGGTTGGAGGGCTCAGGGAAAGGCCAGGGGTGGGGGTTAATCTTCTAAATTTCTGCAGCACTGACTTTTTTTGCAGTAGCAACCAAAGACTGCATGTGCCCCAGTTAGGTGCCTATCATTTTTGAAAACAGAACTACAAACCAAATTAGTTTCTATTGGCTTGTTTTATTCTGACACATAACGAAACAAGCTGTTTTGCTGCATGTTCATCTTTCAAAATGAATGCACATCCCATTTCTTACCTGTCATCTTATCCCATACTTTCAGGGCTTTTTGACGGTTTACTGTATCCATACTTGTATAAACTATGCATTAGCAAGTAAATTTTCAAAGGGCTATGCGCATAAATTTGGGGGTTTATGAGCATGTTTGGGACTTGTGCGCGCCGCACGCATTTTACAACAGGCCCGGCCACGTGTGTAAACCTTGGTATGCATAGAGGTGCAGGCCGAGGGAAAAGGGGTGGCCCAGGGCGGGTTTGGGTTTGGGCGGAGAGGGACAGGGCGGGGGCGGGCTGGGACAGCACCATTAGCTGCTGTCCCAGGGAAGTGTGCGCCGGCAGCTGGCCGGCGCGCACAGATTACTTCTGCTCCGGAGGAGCAGTAAGTAACAAAATAAAAAAGTTAGGGATAGGTAGGGTTAGGTTAGGGGTCAGGGAGGAGAAAGGAAGAGGCCCAATTGCATCGCTGCGCGTAGGTTATAAAATCCCCCCTGCATGCACAAGTTGTGGGCCGCTCACCATCGGATTTTGTAGCGTGCACGTGCCAGCTCGTGCATGTTATAAAATCGGCGCGTCCATGTGCGTGTGCCGGGAACCGCATGCACATGGACGCGTGCGTGGGCTTTTTAAAATCAACCCTTAATTGTCCAGCAGCATTGACCTTAGAGACCTGGGAACACCTGAAATTGTTTAATCTCATAAACTAAGCCAGTTTAGGTCTTGCTAATATATGAATGGCAGGCTACCCGAAAAGACCACATGCTGTGAGCCTCAAAAGGCAATGGCAATCTTTTGTACAAAAGGAAGGTCATGGGACCATGATAATTGAACACTAAAAAAGGATATAAAATAGGACGGGAAAAACATACATGCTATTTTTTATGTTGTATTTTGTTATTTAAAAAATGCCAGTATAAGCTTATTTTCAACAAGCTTTTCCCATTCTGTATATCTAGAAAATCTTGAGAAAATAAATATAGCTCCAGTAATATATGCAAATGAAATATGTACTGTAACTGGAAACTATCCCACTTATTTCTCAAACATTTATGTGATTCAGATGATATTGTACATTCTCTTGATTTTTGTGGATGGGTCCATACTCATTCTTCATACAGGATCTTGAGAATCCACTGGAGCAGAAACAGATTTTGGTATACATGGAGAATCAATGAGCAATATTTTATTCCTACTGGAGTCAAGTCTTTCAATTTAACCTCCATTTCCATATATCAAATAGGACTTCTCTGAATATAGCAAGATGTTTTCACTGTTTAAACATCCTCATGCCCTTCGATAACAATCTTGTTGGCAAGTTTAAGCAGTAGCTTGTTATGGTTTAGTTTGCCTACAACAACTGTACAAGAGAAACTCATCTATAAAGAGGTTGACTTGAATGATACCAATAGGTGAGCAAAATATTTTAGCATTTTATGTTAATCTCCTGGAGCATCATAAATCCAATTTTAATGAAAATAAAAATAAAATCTAATTTAGAGTTTGCAACAATTTTCAATTCTGCTTGGTTCATTGTAAAAAAAATATATGAAGCACTAGAACTCTTAAATGTGAATTACTTGTCATTCATAATGGAGCAAACTATGGTATACCATAGCCTTTAATATCATACTTTCCATTCCTGCAGCCATTGTCTTATGACAAATCACAATGAGGTTACCAGTGTGTAGCAGTTTGTTCATTTGGGAATTTGGCAGTGCAGTTTTATTAGCTTGAAATTAAAATATAACTTTTATAACCATATGTGAATGAGTCAAAAGTGTATTTAGGAAAAATGCTTGATCCTGCTCCTTTAGACTGTATAAGGTTGTTTAGGAGGCCTCCTGAGAGCTCTACAGAAATGAACTCCCAGCACTACTTACAATACTGGTTTTGGCTGCATGCGTAAGGATCCTACATCAAAATACAGAAATGAATTGAATTGTGCATTTACATTGTAATTTCAGAGATGCAGCCCAACTGGACTTTTAAAACTAGGCAGATTGAAATGCTGTTTACTGAGTCCAGTAATTTATTCCAGCCATCTGTGGCAATATAAACAAAAGCTTTTCTTCCAAATGCTTTATAGATTTGTGGGTGTAAGTTTAATATGATCGTCAGCTCATAAAGGCCAGAAATTGTTTTGGGCAGCCTCTCAACCAGCATTTACAAGATTATTATGATTATGAGATGATTTGTACAATGTCTTGTACTCCGACAGAATCCCTAAGCATTTTGCAATAAGAGCACAGCTGTACAGTAGTGTAGACAGCTCTAACTGGGAGCCCAGCGACAGAGTGCTGGGAAGGTGGTACGCTTGGGGTGTGAAAGTGATTTTTACAGGGGACAACTGCATTTGTTATTTGTAGTAGAGAAGTGTGCCGTATAAGCAAATGTAAAGTAGCAATGTATAGCAGCTTAATAAGCTGCTATACATTGCTACTTTCATGCTTGTTAAAAAAAAAAGACAATTCTTTATTTAACTATCAGAAATTATTTGGATCATAGTATATTCTCTCACTATTCAAAACAATATTCAAGCCAACTCAGGGGAGATATGAGCTGTGGTGTGAAGATTTTTTCTTGTGCATAATTGTTTTGCCTACTTTCAAATTTTGAAGCATAGATGAGAGTCCCCAGTAAATATTTGCCAACAGGCACAAAACATGCTGTCGGTTTTCAAAAATGTGGTTGGGTCTTAGATGTGTTAAGATAATAACATATAGAAGTTGGTTGAATACACAATGATATCATGGAAGATAAAAAGAACCTGAGGTGCATCCAGATCTTCCAACCACACAGAATGTGGATTTTCAAGAGCCTTAAAATATGAACATGGTTTCATTTTATGTTCAACTTTGCTCACATAGCAAAAGGGCAGTTTGGTTGCAGGGAGGGTTGCTTGCATTTTGAGGCATGTGTATAAGAAATTTTCTAATAGGGTACAGGTGTTATCAGACTAGAGTACAACATCTGTAGCCACTGCTAAAATCTGGAGAGGATATGTTATTGATAGGAAATGGCCTCTTATAGACTGAAGCCGACATATTTCTCCTGGATGATGCTGTTCCTTCTATCACAATATATACTGGAAGCTGTTATATCTGTGTTGTATCTAATCATATATGCAGTATTTTAATATATAGATATTAGCTAAGGTTCCATGCAGATACTGATATCTGTTTTTGATGCTTTGATGATTGTTAAAGGAATAAATTCAGTACAAGCATTTTAATATTATGATCTATCATGGGATTAAAGGAGGCATTTTTCAAAGGGAGTTTACCTGCACAGAAAATCTCTTTTGAAATCTGCATACCCACCTATGCAGGGAAAAGTGACAACTCCTGGGATGGGATTAGTGCAGGACCTCTGAAAGTATCCCCATGTGTTGTTTACCCTGCACACTTTGCACTTGCAAAGCATATTAGGTAAAAAATAAAAATTCCTCTGCACTGGTCGCCACTGGATTTTCAAAGGTAAACTCTGGGGAGTTTTCCTTTGAAAGTTAACTTGCTGGTTAGGGGTAAAAAGCACCTGCAAGCTTTGCAGGGAGGCTGAAAACTGGCCTCAAGGAAGGTGGTTTTGTAACAACCTGGGAAGGGTACTTTATAATAAAGCAGGTACTTTATGCATAGGTCCATTTTTGAAAATTTGTGGGTTGTCCCAAGTATGCACGTGAACATATGAGCAGAACACTATACCTGCTCCCGCACAGGAGTAACATTCTCCATCTACCTTTATGTTTATACTTTTGAAAAATCACACCCTAACTCCACCCCTAGAACCCCTCTTCCTAGGGCAGCTAAGAGCACACACAAAATGGGGTTCCATGCATACTTTTACATGTGCCGACTCCTAAGTGAGTCTCAAAGTGCCACAGTTTTATGCCAGCAAGTCACTTTGCAAATCAAACTCTAAAAGACTACAGTGAAACAAAGTCACTCATTTTCAGATATAAGTTATCACTCCTGTCATAAAAATTGGAATGTTTACAATAAAAATCCCTTTTAATCAATTATAGTCTTAACATTTAAGGGTGAATTTTAAAAGCCCTACGTGCAGGACTGGGACACGCGTGGGTTGTGCGGATTTTAAGAGGTCCGCAGCCACACACATATCTCTTGGTACGTGCATGGGAAAGGATTTCCCATGCACGTACCAAGAAAGGGGTGGGCTAGGGGCATGGTCTGGGTGGGGTTAGGGCAGGGCAGGGGTGGGCCAGGACAGTGCCATTAAGTCCGAGTCATGCACAAGGGCGTGGCGGGATCTGATGACCATGTAAGTTGCTGCTACTATGAACTTCGAGTAAGTAGTAAAATAAAATAATTTAGGGTAGTCAGTGGGGTTTTAGGGGGTCAGGGCTAGTAGGTTAAAAGGGAGGCAGGTTAGGTAGGGGGTTTAGGAGGTCCGCTGCTTTACAGGGGTGAACTGGGAGGGAACTGGGAAATAAGCTCTAATGCGTCACTGCGCACATCTATTAAAATCTCCCCACTTACCTGCATGAGACAGCATTCATGCGAATATGCGCTCATCTACATAAAATTGTGCATGCATGTGCGAATGGGTATGGAATTGTATAAGCTGCATGCATAGACATGCACAGGTTATAAAACCAGCACGTCCATGGGCAAGGAAAGAAAGCCCAAGAGACAATAAATTATTTTATGTACCCTCTGAGGAGATGCCCCTAAGGAGAAAATGGTTACACCTCTTTAAAGGAATAGGGGGATCATGGGCCAGCGGAAATGCTAGTGTTGTTAGCCCATGAACCCCATGCCTTTCAGGGGTTCAGATTCAGCTCACCTTACCTTGGCGTCCCTCAGTGCTGCTGGCTGGCCCACCAGGGGATACTACATAACATAGCATATGTTTTCAGAATAGATCTGCAAAAAGCAAATCTGTCTTTAATGTGCATGCTAACAGCTGTGCCATAATTCTGTAGTACCTCAGATACTGTAACCTTATTTTTCATCATTGCTTTAGATATGGTAAAAAACTGTTGAACTGGCAAACCATCAAAAATCTGCTAGCTTTCTTGCCCTAGCATCAGAATATACAGTACTACTTGTTCCAAATCTTGAATATTTATAGAACTTTCCTTTGCCAGACTGCCAACATTTCAGTAACTTTGTCTTTCCATATTTTCCCCACCAGCAGGCTAAACCAAACAAGAATTTATCAGTTGGTCTAGACAAAGGAATAATTAAGTTCCTTTAGAAATTAAACAGGGTTTCTACTCATGTTGGTTACATTCTCTTTTTTATAATAGAATATTTATTTATTTATTTATTTATGAAATTCATGTGGTAGTTGCTCCTTCTCATAAAAGTCCTGATGCAATTTCCTTCTTTCTGTATAATTGACACAGTATATGCAAATATAACTAATGCTACAGAGCAACTTGATGCTAGTCAAGGTGACAAAAATGTTAAGGGAGACTAAAGGCCTGTTTACTATAAGCTTTTCTGTCCCCTAGACACAGAATGGGAGAAAATCCTCAGTGGATCATGCCCTAAATGCATTTAACAGCAAAAAACTGTTGTAGGCAATGAAGGATTGCAGGAGTAATGGATAATGGATTAAATTAAGAAAAGAAACAAATGGGTCAAGAAAAACCCCATAGCAAAAACTGGTACCAGCAGATACTTTAACTGCGAGGCAAACAAACAAGAATACGCTTGCACCATAGCTAATGAACACTCTGCTTTTTTAGATCTGGAAATGTGCTCAGATTTTGATCTATTATATTTCAGGAATATAAGGAACAATCTGCTCCAAATTTGTTATGTTATAAAATGCATTCTTTGCAGCAAGCTGCATTAGAAATTTTGAATGTCTCACTGTGAGACTAGATTTAAAGCAGAGACAAAAAACAAGTAAAGGGAAAAACACAGAACCAATGATTTTGTGTTACATTGTGTCAAATTTAGAGCATGTGCATAAAAGAAAGAAAGATTGTATTTATGCAAAATTCAGCATCAGTATTAAAAGGGCTGGTTTAATCTGAAACTTTCTCATTGGTTGTACCAGTAATATTGATCCTCTTGTATAATCTTTGTTGATAGTATAATGTGTGCACCATTTTGCCTTTCTTGTCACTGATTGTATTATATTTCCTGTGAATATTTAATTGCCTTATTTTTTCCTAGGATCTCCACTCTACCTGTGGACTATTCTTTAGGAACAGGTATTTATAATTTGTTTAACATTTTTTCTTCCATGAAAGTCTGGATAAATTGTTTCTATATTTCTGTTTCAAAATAATGTTTTGAAATGTATTTGAAATTTGTATAAAAAAAAGAATAATAATGAAGGCTTGCTAGGTTTATTTACCACAAATATCTTTCTCGGGTTGGTAAATGCAGGGTAAAGCTTCCCTCTGAATCTGAAGGGTGCAAATAAACCACAACAAGATTCATGAAAGCATGGGATAAGCACAGATGTTTAATGAGTGAGAAGCAAGGATAAAGCTGGAAACCAAGCAGTATTACTGCATAGGGGAAATAGGTATAGACAGACCTTGCACTCTGTCATCATATTTGGTATCCATTAGAGATGCATATCTTTTTTTTTTTTTAATTTCCTGATTCAGTTCGGGTCCCTCGTGGGTAATTTTGTTTTATCAGCTGTTCAGAAATTTTTTTTTTCATGGTTCTCGAATCCCGTGTTAGTACGCACTAGCATGAAATACTAATTTTTCCGAAATTTCGGAAAAATGTCTTTCTTTCGTTTCAGAGTGCTCCAGATCTCTAGTATCCATAGGGCCAGATTTTAAGACTTGTGCACGGGCGTAGATTTGTGCGTGCAACCCGGTGCACACAAATGTACGCCAGATTTTATAACATGTGCGCGCACCTACCTTCCCCTCCCTTCCCCTATCTAACCCGCCCTCCAGCCCTACCTAAATCCCCCCCTACCTTTGTTTCTTTATTTACGCCTGCCCAGAGGCCAAGTGCCGACGCGTGAGCCCCCGGCACAACCGCTGTGCCAGAGGCCTCGGTCCCGCCCCTTCCCGCCCCACCCCGCCCCCAGCCCACCTACTCCCCACCCATTTTTTCAAGCCCCGGGACATAAGTGCATCCCGGGGCTTGTGCGCGTCACCGAGCCTATTTTGCATAGGCTCGGCGCACGCAGGAGGCTTTTAAAAGGGTTACGCTCGTATATTATGCGTGTTACCCTTTTAAAATCTGCCCCATAGCTTTTTGTTTCTGATTTCTTTTTAGAATCTTTGCATGTTATGATACATTTTATTTTTGTGCATTACATATACATTTGAGGAACCATTCCCAAACTGCAGCTCATGATTCCAAAATAAGGACAATCAGTGGATGGTATTGCAAGAAACAGGGCAACTTCCCTCTGCCCAGATATCCACTGCTCTCTTCCTCTGGACTTCTGCTGTAGCATAGAGGCAATGGTAGCAGTAAGCACATAGCCTGTAAACCAGCATTGCATGCATAGGACTTGCACCCTCTTCCTGGTAAGGTTTCCTTTAAGACCTTAAACCAATATAGCAGGCCATGGCTTATGAATGCTCATCGATTCATAGATCCCATCCTGATTCCACAACTTTTGCTGTTGCCACCACTGCTGCTTCTAATAATTTTAATAACTCAGCTTACATTTAGTATTTGGTACATTTTAGAACGATAGTTTTTATATATAATATTAATCGTAAGAAAGGTTTATGTACTTACATGTAGATTAATTATGGTACATGTGTTTAAGAGCCAAGAAAATAAAATACATCACATAGATTTTATGATATTGTATTTTTTAACTGGATTTTAAATTATTGACACTTTAACAATTTTTTGTATCCTTTAGATGTTTTATGCTATTTTATGTGTAACGACGGTATAGAAAACCTATTAAATAAATAAATAAATAGATGTGGGTAGAGGGAGCGGAGAAATCCTTTGGAGAAAGGATGAGGAATGGAGATCAGATGGGGGATGAGAAGGTGGTCTCCTGGAGAGCAGGAGGGTAGGACGTTTTCAGGAAAGAAGTGTGAGCATACTAGTTTTGTTTGGCCTGTGGTCATGAGATTTTTCAAGTATTAAATTGGTATCATATTGGCTAATAGTTTGGGAAATGCTGCTTTTGAAGTATCTGGAATATCTATAAATCCCTCTCCATCCCTCCTTTCCTCTGAAATTCAAGTATCTGTTTACATGACTGGTAGATGCAATCCTTTCTCAGGTCAGAGAGGTGACTGAGGATTCAAGAATATTTGCGTTTAAGGATTCTCAGATGGCGTGATTCTGACACCAGGAAAAATCAGGCCAATAAACTAATAATCTTGCCCAAGAACACAAGAAGTGTTGGTAGGAGGAGCAGGATTTGAATGCTGGATGTCATAGTTCTTAAGCCTCTGCTCTAACTAGGGAAGTACATTCATTCTAAAATGAAGGAGCCAAATCAGGCATTTTCATTTTGGTTCATTTTACACTGATATGAATGCAAAATCCCCCCTAAAAGTCCCCCAAATTTTAAGGGCATTCATTTTGTGAAATAATGCATACTATTTGCAAATACTGTACACTATTTTCTGAAGTGAATAAAAATGAAAAAAAAAGAAATCTCACAAAACAAAATATGAAAGAAAATGAACCAAACCTAAAAAAAATCCTTTCACATCCCTACCTCTAACTACTAGGCTACTCCTCCACTCAGGGCTATTGCTAGGTATGGGCACATGGGGCTTATGCCCTGAATCTATTTGCCAGAGAAAATCCCTCTGCTCCTAGCAATGTGCATTCATTTGAAATGACATAGACAACATCAATGACAACAACAATTAACCCATAATTTTGACATGAAACAACGTTTTTTGGCTTGCACACCCTCCTACAGGGAATAGGAAGGAAAGGATGAGGCTGGAGCAGAGAGGGCAGAGAAACAATAAGTAGAGGAGTGGCCTGGTTTTTAGAGCAGCAGTTTGAGACTGAAGAAAACCTAAGGTTTAAATCCTACTGATACTCCTTCAGATCTTGGTCTTGTCACTTTGCCCTCCATTTCCTTAGGTACAAACTTAAGACCAATGTAAAAACTTGAGTGTTAAAACTCTGCATGAAAATTCAGCACACTGTTCCCTAATACATGTTTTAAACTCTCAGCGCAGTAAGCTAATGCATCAAAAGCTAAAATGTTTTCATAAACCAGAAAATGTGCACAAAGAAAAGGCTTAACACACAGCAAAATATGATATATGCATATATATCATATTTTTTGCACAGAAAACATGGCTTTTCTGCACAAATCATGATTTTTGCATATAAAATATGGTTTCCATGCACAAAAATACTTTCCACACAGAAAACATTTATTTATGTACAGAAAACATAATTTCGTGTTCATAAATCATGTTTTATGTACAGAAAAAATGTTTTCTCTACAGAGTGCGTTTGTGCACAAATATATTTTATTTGCATCAAATACAAACTACTGGTCCCAGCACCAGAACTCTAGCTGCTGCCTGTAAACTAACATTAATGGGCTGATACAATACAGTGTAGGGATGTGAATCGTTTTCCATATCGTCTTAACGATAGAAATCGTGTGGCAGGGCAAGAAAATCGTCTTAGGCACGATTTTTTAGTTAAAAAATCGTTAAAAATCGTTTTTTCCGATTAGTGAGCACTAACTCGAGTTAGTGCGCACTAACGGGAGTTAGTGCGCACTAACTGGGAGTTAGTGCGCACTAACTGAAAATGATACAATTTGACACTTTTCAGGTCAGTTAAGGTCAGTTTAGGAATGAATATGTATTCCTATTGGCTGCCCTCTTATTTATTCATGTTACCAAGTTTCCTACTGACAGTATATGGGGGATGGGAAATGGAAACAGTTGGTAGCTTGACAAAACAAGTAATGTGATCAGTCAATGTGACTAGAACTTGTGCCCTAATCCTGATACCAGGGGTATTGTGATCTTCCTGCACACAGTGCCCTATCCCTATTAATACCAGGAGTGTTGTGATCTTCCTGCACACAGTGCCCTATCCCTAATACCAGGGGTGTTGTGATCTTCCTGCACACAGTGCCCTATTCCTGATACTGGGGGTGTTGTGATCTTCCTGCACACAGTGCCCTATTCCTGATACCGGGGGTGTTGTGATCTTCTTGCACACATCCCGATATCAGGGATAGGGCACTGCATGCAGGAAGATCACAACACTCCTGGTATTAATAGGGATAGGGCACTGCATGCAGGAAGATCACAACACCCCTGGTATCAGGGATAGGGCACTGTGTGCAGGAAGATCACAATACCCCGGAGGAATGAGGGTCAGGCAGCTCCCCCCTGTCTGTGAAGCCAGCCTCTCACTAGTAATGCAGGGAGGGAGCTGTCTCAGACTTCACCATCCTCCCCCCCCCCTTACCCACACACCATTCACTAGCTGGGACATGGGGGAAGTCAGGAGTGAGGGTCAGGCAGCTCCCCCCTGTCTGTGAAGCCAGCCTCTCACTAGTAATGCAGGGAGGGAGCTGTCTCAGACTTCACCATCCACCCCCCCCCCTCACCCACACACCATTCACTAGCTGGGACATGGGGGAAGTCAGGAGTGAGGGACAGGCAGCTCCCCCCTGTCTGTGAAGCCAGCCTCTCACTAGTAATGCAGGGAGGGAGCTGTCTCAGACTTCACCATCCTCCCCCCCCCCTCACCCACACACCATTCACTAGCTGGGACATGGGGGAAGTCAGGAGTGAGGGTCAGGCAGCTCCCCCCTGTCTGTGAAGCCAGCCTCTCACTAGTAATGCAGGGAGGGAGCTGTCTCAGACTTCACCATCCTCCCCCCCCCCCCCTCACCCACACACCATTCACTAGCTGGGACATGGGGGAAGTCAGGAGTGAGGGTCAG